>NW_011888823.1:3451687-3462253 GCF_000151845.1 Pteropus vampyrus
GTCTCCTTAAGCACAGCTTTGAGTAGAGGCATGTGGGCCAAGTCCTTGTGCTGGGGCACCTGCCCAGCTGGCACCACGCCCACTACTTCCTCATGCAAGGCCTCCTGGATCTTTAGGCTCTTTGAAAGATGGTACAGGGCCCATGTCAGTGTGTTGGATGTCTAGGAGGTAGAATGAGAGATGAAGTGAGGAGGGATTTCCAGGAAAGAGCCAGTTAGGTAATGGGAGGGTATGTGAGTGGGTGAAGGCAGAATGTGGGAGAGAAACTAATTTGCCGTGAGAATGGCAGAATAAGACAGAGGTTCATGGGGGCCCTCCACGCTAAATGTGACTCCACAGCGGTATGAGCATCAGTGATGGAGAATCGCATTCTAACAACAGAGGAGACTGTAGCAGAGAGAAAGCCAACGTGACACAGGACTGGAAAGAGATCCTACAATGAAGGTGCTGGTGGACAACCTGTTAAACTCTCCATTTAAATTAATAGCGCAAGAGAATTGGATTAGATGTGAGATGAAACTTTCCAGCCATTTGAGAGGCTCTAGGAGGTGATGGATGAATCCCTCTTACAAAAAGACAATTCCCTGCCCTCCTTCTAGTTCTATATCCATGTTACAGAAAGAAAAGCAGGTACCTGGAGGGACGAAGGTCAGGTTCAAGTGGGGGATAATAGGGAATTTGTTCAGGATGGGAGCTGGGAGCCCCTGGTCTCCTCGTCGGCCCCCCTCACGCACCGTGTCTACCCCAGCCATGAGCAGCTCAGAGAGGCTGCCCACAGCCTCATGAGGACTGAGCTGTCTTCCATTTAGTAGGAAGTGCAGGTAGCCAGATATCTGGACCCCATCTGGCCCCGCTGTCTGCAGTTGGGCCTCTATGTCCTTGAGTTTCTGGTCAATCATCTTCTTTCCTACAGGGACAATGAAGAACAGGGGAGTATAAGATCAAAAGTCATGATCTTCAAGGACCAAGAGCCACACCAGCAGGTGGTAGCATGGGGGCAAAAATGTTGGGAGAAACTGCTAATGCATAGACCCTGGGACCTACCGCCTAACTTCCTTTCCTGAATTCCTCACCAAATGAGAAGATAGTGTTCCAGCCATCCAAGTATCTCTTCCAGAAGGGCAACAGGGGTCGGGTCCACTTGGGGAGGAAGGTGGCATACAGTGAGTTGCGGAACATGAGCCCGACAGAATTGATGAAGGCCTTGGTATCCTGTGGGGTGGACCGCTCCAGGCAGCCAATACGTTTCTCAAACAGGATGTAGCAAATTGCTGGCAGTGCACAAAGGCCGTCACAGGAGGCAGTGTCATGGCACAGAGAACCCAGAAAGCTTTGAGGAAGGTAAGCACAACCTACCCCCGACCCATGCCCACCCAGTCCCTCTCCCAACAAAGGTACCTTCCAAGGAAAAGTGATAGAACTGGTGAGCTATGTCGGGCACCTGGTCCCCAGAGGCACTCTCCCCCCGCAGCTGTTTCAGTCGAGCCATGAAGCTGTCAATCACCTCATTCAGAACATCTGCGTAGAGCGCAGCCTCATCTGGCTTCAGCATCCGCTGATTCAGAACCTGGCGCAGCTCGTACCAGCGCTGTCCTTGCCTGCAGGGAATGGAGGAGCAGCACAAACGTAAGTATCTGAGAGGGGTTAGCTTAGAGGACATCTTCCCACCCTGAGACCCCTACAATCTAGGAAAATCTCAGACTCCTAGATGTTAAATTACAGAATCACCAAACTTTTAAATGACAGAATCTTCGAAGCACAAAACTTCAGAATCTCACTACGGCAGAGTGGAAGTGGTTAAGGTGGGCATCTAGAACCAGGTTGTATAGGGGACAAATCACAAGTATGATGATTACTGGCGACTGAACTCCTCTGTCCCTCAGTTTCCTTTTCTGTAAAATGGGAATAAGAGTGCCTCTCTCGTAGTAGTGCTGTTCAGATCTATTCCACTACTCGCTAGTTGTGTCAACTCAGGCGAGAGATGCAAAAACCTCTCTGGGTCTCAGTTTCTTCATCTACGAAGTGGGAATAAAACTACTATCTCTTTCATAGCCAGGTTGCGATGATAAAATGAAAGAATGAATAAAAAGAGACTTGCCCAATGTCTGGCATGCCATACACACATAGTTACTTATTATCTTTGTTGCTGCTACTATTACCACCACCAGGATCAACTTTAATCCCTTAAGAAATGACTAAAACATGGATGTCAAGCAACTAGAGAAAATAAAATGCCATTAATTGTTTTTGGAGCTCTGTGAACATACTATAGCCAAAAAACAAAAACAAAAACAAAAATAAAAAACCTGTAATAGATCCAATTACAATCTGTGGCATTGGGAATGGTTTATCACCAGTGATTCTCAATTATTTACCACAATTGGTATATGGGTATATAATGTACTCAGCCCATCCTTCAGCTCATCCTTCAATTTGTCACTGCCAAAATAATAATAACTTTTCTAGGTATAACTTCAAGACAAGACTAGGACTTACATCTATCTCTGTGGGTGGAGAGCACCATGAAACTTACATCTGACAAGAAGCATACAATACATGATTTGGGGACTATTTTAAAAATTAAACTGAGCCCTCCCAACAAACATGGTGATGACATTTTGTCAACTATAAACAGATATGTCCTATTATGATTTGAGTTGGTATATTTTCAACCATAATGTAGAATAATGGAGCTGGAAAGGTCCTAGAGTTACCTTGGAGATACTGTAGTTGAAAATTCCCATTTTACATATGAGAAACATAAGGCCAGGGAAGGGGAAATAACTCATTTGTTCGAAGTCATACAAGATACCAGTGGAAAAGACAATAAATGGTCCCTGGGCTTCAGCCCATCCCAACCACTGCTTTCTAGACTGGGTGTCAGGTTCAGGGGATGCAAGGAGATCCTACCCTGCCCATTATCTACTGGCTGCCCAGTGCCACTAACTATCCTTGGGCCTGGCCCTCTGCGGCCCTGTCCAAGTCCCTTCAGGCCCCAGCTCACATGGTGAAGGGGCCATACGCCAGGCCCTGCTGATCCCGGTGGTCTTTCCATAGATCCATGTCATCCCGTATTGGGTACTTGCCCTCCTGCCGCATCACTTGCTCCAGGAGTGGGGCACTGGCCAGGTGAACGTAAGTCTGAGACCCTATGCGGGTTATCCACATTGGACCATACTTGGCCTTGTTCAGCACCTGTGGGATTCAACCAAAGCTAAATAACCATGGCCCAGCCAGACAGACACTTCCTGGAGAGAAGATGGGATGGAGGAGTTCTGATGGCTACACCATAGCAAGTGGGCTGGGCAAAATCACATTGTGTAGGAGGTAGGCACTGGGATAGCCTATAGTTCCAAAAGAAGAACACTGAAAAAAATAGGCATACAGGTGTTAGAATATTGAGAGCAATGAGTATCTGGTATAACTGGAGGAACTGGGGGAGCTGAGGTCCTTGAGAGAAAGAGATTTCAGAAAAATGGGATATGTAGCTATAGGATTAACTCAGAACATAGCCCCTCCACGCACTCAGAAGACAGATGGCTTCTTGGCCTACAGCGATAAGGAAGGCAGGGCACAAAGAGTTCTAGACAGTGCCTGCTCCTGAGGACGTTTTCTGCTGTTCCCGTGCACATTACCTGCTTGCTCTGCTCAAGAAGGTGGCAGGTCCGCATTCTCATGGACGCTATCTGCTTCTGTAACTAAGCAGCGCATCTTGCTCCAATCCATCGGAGAAGATAGCTGGCTGCTCCCCTGGTGAGATGACCCCGCTCTCTGCTTGTGAGCATAAATGCTCTGTTTGTACTTGGTCAGAAGGAGCCTCTTCTGCTAAAGCTTCCTTCCCTCACCCCTCTGGTCCTACTGGTGGTTTTCCCAGAATATATAAACCCAGGTGCAAGTTCCAGGCCTGGGGCTCCTGGGTTACAGTGGCAAACTGAAGTATGTTGAGGTGTAAATACTTGGGGCCTAAGCTTTTTAAAAAACTAAGCCTTTCAATGAGATATAATAGAAGCATTCAAATTTAGTGCAGCTTGTTGTTAACAAGATGAAGATAAATATCTCATACAATCAACAAGAAAAAAGAAACACGTTTATAAACTCCAGGGAAAATAAGAAGCTGAATGAGAAAGTCAGAATCCAGATAGGAACTCAGTGGTTTGAATTAAAAAAAAAATTATTCGTTGTGTTAGGTAATGTAATTCTTAAATATTTTATCTTAGAATTTCTAAAGCATTTGAAAATTGATACCATAGCATCTGTGAAATTGCTATAATGTTTTTATACTTATTGAAAATGAGGGAGAAAATATTTTGGTTTGGTGGCCAGGGGTGGGGCTGAAACGTAAAAAGAATCCACAAATACTGAAACTAAATTTATGGGCTAATTTATACCCACAAACTGAAAAAAAATGAAACATAATAGTTTCCTAGGAACTTCATCTCTCACAATGTTACTAAGAGGTTTTAAGAGGCTCAGAATCTGCTCCAGTGTAGAAACTGGGCTAAAGGACTTCTGTAAAAGAGACATCAAAATTGCAGAGATCTATCATTCAAATTATAGACGGAAACTTCGCCCAACTCATAGTCTAGAAAAACACCAGTCTTACTGGGTCTTACTATTGGCATTAAAAACTGAATTCTTCTAGGACCAATGCGACACGATTGCCCTCAATATATTACACAATTGCCCAGAACCCACCCTGACCTAATGGCTCATTCTGCCAGTTCCTAGGGATGCAGCTTTGACAAGACCCCAATGTCCATTTAGGCTTGTTTCCATTTCTACCTCCCAGTAATGCCTGCCGGTGTGTTATGATTTTGAAAAGTTGGTTGTCTACAGACTACAATGATTCCTGGAGAGAAACAGGCATATTCATACATTATTGGTAGAAGTCTAAAACAACACAAACCTATATGGAGGACAATTTGCTAACATCTATAAAAATTACAAACAAATTTATAAACAAAGTATGGGGCATCTATATAATGAAATATTGTATCACCTTAAAAGAGAATAAATCAGCTCTTTGTGTACTAATATGAAATGATAGATTGTAATATGGAAAAAATGGATAGGTAGCCAAGATACATTGTTAAATGGGGAAGCATGACATCTTTTGTCTAAGAAAGAGGGGCTAAATAAGAATACACAGGATTTGCATTTACTTGTATGGAAAAAGGTGGATTGATACATCAGAAACTAATTAAAGTGATTACCTGTGGGAGGGAAGAGGGGACAGCAGTGGGAGTAAGACCGTGCAATGTATATCTTGTTTTATTGTTTTGAGTTTTGAACCATGAGAACGCATTCAAATTTTTTCAGTCTAAAGGGGAAAAAAAAGAAAGTGTTTGGGAAACAATAAGTCACCTGCCGTTGATCAGGTAACTCTAGAAAACAGGAAAGCCTTGCTGAACCTCTGAATTCATGTATACACTCCTTAGATTTAGAAGTGGGCCCTAGATATTCATTTCGTTAATTTTTCTTAATGTTTCCATTTAAAAAGAACTTAATATATCATCTATTTTTTTTATGCTAAATTCCTTAGAAGAATTATTCTAAAAGTAAGTTTAATTTGCGTATTCCATTGGTTTAAGATATTAATAACAAATACTATTAATAATAATTGCAAATATTTTCATGGAGCTTAGTATATACCAGACACTGTTCCAAGCATTTTAATTACGTTAGCTCATTCAGTCCTCACTACAGCGATATGAGGTAGGTTAACATTAGGACAATTTTGTAGATGAGGACAGAGACCCAAAGAGGTTACTCAAGGTCACTTTACTGGTAAGTGGCAAGAGTCAGAGGTCAAACTTAGTCCACCTGATTGGAGGCCGTGCTTTCAACCACTTACCCTGCTGACCCCTGAGAAAACTGTCTTACTAACTAGAATCAAACTTACGCCCTTTAAAACTGCGCTATTTAAAACCCCACAACTCACAACTATGCAACAACCATGGTTTCTCACAGCACAGTTGGCATTTTTTTAATTTTATTTTTATTTTATTTAATTAATTAATTTATTTATTTTAGGCAAGGCAATCCTTGGTTGACCTCACAGATTGCAAGGACCTTGTCATTTTACAATCCCTTAATTTTTTATTTTTTTACGCCTACAGCACTTGGTCTTCCTAGGTGGTCTCCCATCCAAGTACTAACCAAGCCTGACCCTGCTTAGCTACCAAGATCAGAGGGGATCGGGCTTGTTCAGGGTAGCATGGCCGTAGACGCACTGTTGACATTTGAGGCTGGATAATTCTTTGCTGTGGGGACTGTCCTGAGCATAGTAGGATATTTAGCAGCATCCCTGGTCTTTACCCACTAGCACCCCTCTCCCTCAAATTGTGACAACCAAAAATGTCTCCAGACATTTCCATGGGGGTAAAGACATCCCAGTTGAGAACCTCTGCAATACCCTCAACCTCTTAATATGCCTCTTCACTATTTAATTTTAGAGAATTCTTTTCAAGAAATATCTCATTTTGAAAAAATATTTATCTGAAGTTTGGTTTCTTTTCCTTTTGTTAAGGTCAAGTAAAATTACATGTCACGATTTTTATCAAAATGCAAACAGTGGTTATCCCTGAGTCACAGTTTATAGATAATTTACTTTCTTCTTTATACTGTGATCTGTTTTTCAAAACTTCTACCGTATCTTGGAATCAGAAAAAAAATGTTATGTTTCAAAACACTGGATCAATAACCATTTTCTCAGGAACCAGCTTCTTCCCTGGAATCCAAAGACTATAGCACCACTTCCTGGTTTCAGTTTGGAGGTTTCTGGGATTTTTCCCCCTTCGCCTAGGTCTTGCTCTTAGCTCTTCTTTTGTATTCCTCCTCTCAGTTAGTTTACTCAGTGGAACTTACCAAGGATCTATTTACATAAGAACTTATTTTAGAAAGACAACAGAATACTTCGTGAGAGATGTGTGCTCTGTCTGGCTGTAACCTGAGCCAGTTAGAAAGCGCCAAGGTTCTCAGAAAGGTTCTAAGTACCACTTCTCAGAACAGACTTCCCCGGGGATCCTTTCCAGGATGAATGGGAGGGCTGGCCTCCTCCAGGTGAGACTCCAAAGGGGGAGAGTGTTGAATTCATTCATTAAAAACTGTTATAGAAGTGTTAATTGATATAGAAAGATAGCCATATGTATTTTTTAGTAAGTGGTAGATTACAAAAGAGAATATATGGTATGCTTTCATTTTTAAAAACACATAGATTTGTAGGTGACACATGGGTAAAGTGTGGATGCCTATTTACCAAGGACAAACAAGCAGGGACAATGCTTACTTACCCCCAAGGTTACCTGTGTATTTATGGATTCATTTCACAAACGCTTATTAAGCGCCTATGCATACAAGGCATTTTGACATGTGCAAGATTATAGAAGACTTGGAGTTTCTTCATTTTGTGTCTTTATATTTTCTGATTAAACAATGGTAATTTTCATAGGAAAAAAAGTGGCTGTCTCATTGTCAAGTGTTTTTATCTCAGCTCAGTTATGCATAGCTGGCAGTATCAGTTAAGGGGTCAGGGACTACTTGGCAGTAGATTTTGTTCTAGCTCCGGCCCCAACACTAACAGCTTTGTCACTTTGTTGGGTAATAGCTCCACCATGGTACCCTCCTGACCTGGCATGTATCCAAATACAGAAAGCCTTGAAACCAGCCTTCTCTGAGTCTTTAGGCTGATTGCCCTGTGACCCTCCCAGATGCTAGAAGCCTGGATGCCTGCAAGGAGCTGCCTTGAGGCCACCTTGTACTCAATTCTCAAGTTCCTTAGGAGATTATCATGAGACAATTTCTCATGCTCTGTAGGTTCTGATGAGGTGTGGGTTTTCTGCCCCACCCCATCAGAAAAGAGTTGAAGAATATAAAACCAAGTCACTGCAGTCTGAAAGGGGCTCCTCAACTACAGGGTACCCCACGACTTAAATTGCAGTGATCAGACCCCTTTTATTTCAGGGTTGTTCTTTTATATGTGTGGGACAAGGATCTCAGGGAACTGACACCGTTGGCTGATTCTTCTTTTCACACTCTAAGTAAATAATAAACTATCTAAATCTAAACATGGCCTGTTGTATCTTTCCTAGAAGAATCTGTTAGGCCTTGGCCTTGTCTTGTCTAATGTGTGAACTTGATGCATTTGGTACTCATCACGGGGCTGGCAAAGTTACAATGCTCTTTTAGAGACCTGGGGCCATGGGCAGGTAGGCGACAAATAGATTCCTGTGATCTAGTAGCACATGGTGTGGCTAAGTATGGGTGGGGGTGGGGTGGGGTGGCAGAGGAAGGGTCTTCTCACTAGGAGATTATGCAGGTCAGGTTAGAAGAAATAAGACTGGCAGTGTGGAAGAGTTGGGGTCTTCCCACAGTCCTATCTATTCTGGCAGGCTACGGAAAACCGAAAGGAAGTATAAAAGTGCTCTTACTGACAGAGCTCCCTCCACCCCCAACCCCTTGCCCCTAGATTCCCTGAGCTTCCAGCCACTGTGGAATTCTTCCAGTGCCTGTTTTGAATTCTTTGGTCTGTGTTTCTGTAAAAAGCGACAGATAGGTTGGGGTAAGAATTGCAGTGAGGAGAGACAAAAGGGAAAGTGATTTGGTGAGTGAGATGCCTGTGAGGCCCATTCTTCCTAGGTACTATTGCAAAAATGTGCAACCAGCAATAAAATGTTTAATTGTGAGCATTCCTAAAGTGTCAAGAAAATTCTTCTGAAGTCCAAAGTTTTCGTTGTATAATGACGTCTTGCTGATTAGCAAGCTGAAGGTCACAGTGGTAGTGACTGGTCAAGTGGTCAAGTGGTTTCTGGGAATAGTGTTGGCAGAGTGACAAAGCTGAAACCCTCTGGCGGGTGAAGAAAAACTGCTATCTTTTACCAACTAAAAAGCAGTATGTTCCAGATATAAAAGTTGCACCTCGCTGCTCCTATAGACTGACTCCATGGGGTTTTTTAACTCCTTCCTCACCAAAGCTGATAAGGTCACAACATCCTTTTGTAAAAAAAAAAGACAGTGAGACCCTGCAGGTCAGCTATCAAGGTATGGAACAGGACCCTGGAAGGCAGTAGCAGACTGGGTTGTTGACGTGTTTAGTGACAAGGGTCTTTGACCATTGTTCCTGAGAGCCCTTGTGAGTTAGTTATGTTGGTATTTAGAGTAAAAAGGGAGAGGGCCCCACACAAGTTTTTAAAAGCATTTTATGATTGTTCCTTACCCTTTTGTAATACTAGGAAAATGAAACTGCTTTGTACACACAGGTGGCTGTGACCACAGATAAAATACTCCCTGGTCATCAAGGGCAGTCAGTTCCTCAGAGATACGCTGAGGTCCCTTCTTACAAGGAGGAAGAAAAGAGGAATTTGAGATAGGTTTGGGCAAAAACCTAACGAGACACTAGAAGTTTGGTTGCACCAGCCAAAGGAAGAGAAAAGCACACCAGTTCTGCTGGATGAGAGGGAATGGAAATCCATTCCTCAACTAAGGACTGACCCCATGCTCCTAGCCACCTTGGCCAAGAACAGCGTCACTGATAACATCAGCATGGAGGAAGAAGTAAAGACTGATCCATAGTGAAACCATCACCTGATAAGCACCCATGGATAATAAGAGGGTAAACCATAACTTCCCTTAGGACTACTGTCACCCTGGCCTAGAATTACAATGGGAAACATGAGTGCCCAGATGGTGAGATGGTCACTCAGGGTTAGACTGAGTGGCTTGTTCAATGGGCACCATCAGGCTTTTGAGGATAGTTAAGTCTTCTTTTGCACTCCAATGATAGACTCTGGAAAACTATTTAGCTCTGGGCAACAAACTTCCCAGAAGTGAAGCCTGGACACAGATCAAGATAAATGCCCTTTAGCCTAAGGGGGTGTTATGGGTTGAATTGTGTCACCCCAAAATTCATACGTTGAAGTCCTAACCCCAAGTATCTCAAAATGCGACCTTACTTTAAGACAGAGTCTTTATGGAAGGAATACAGCTAAAATGAGATTATGGAGAGAGTGGAGAAACATGGCAGAGTGAGAGACATCCCCAGATCTCCCTCCTTGAAACAACAATAAGCTGAACATCTAAAACTCAACAAAAAACACCCAAACTGCACACCAGCACATCTGAGCGTGGGATCTGCACATAAGAGCTACCACAGGTCCGAACCCTGGGTATCGGAGGGATGGACTGGGAGAAATAAAGAAGCTGCCTCTCGCAGCCCTTGAAGCTCCCTGTAGGGGGAGGGGGAGGGGAGAAGGTGCGGTAAGTTCCCTAAACAGCCCTGCCTGGGAAATCTGTGAGCTCCAGGCAGCTGGCGGCAGAGCCCAGTCATCAGGGCAGAAAGCAGAGAAACGAGATGGCAGAAAAACAACAGCTGATTTTTACCGGTCGCGTTGCCAAACCGAGGCTGAGCTGCAGCCCCCAACCCCCAACCCAGAGAGCTCCTCCCCCAATCACTGAGGAGCCCCAGGGGAATATGAGCTATGCTGCCGACACTGTCATTGACACTGACAGGGACTGAAACTGAGGGCAGCAAGCATGATTAAATATCTACAAAAAAATTAAAAAGGCATT
>NW_011888823.1:3462303-3465169 GCF_000151845.1 Pteropus vampyrus
GCTGAGCTGCAGCCCCCAACCCCCAACCCAGAGAGCTCCTCCCCCAATCACTGAGGAGCCCCAGGGGAATATGAGCTATGCTGCCGACACTGTCATTGACACTGACAGGGACTGAAACTGAGGGCAGCAAGCATGATTAAATATCTACAAAAAAATTAAAAAGGCATTATTAAGGCTTTATAGAAAGCAGGGATCCAAGAAGCTTAGTCGCCACCTACTGGAAACCAAAAGAAAAGCATCTTCTTTGCAGCAGGCTAAAGAGAGACTTTTATATAATAAATATTTCTGGAAAAACAGCAGAATACACTTCCATTAATGCCCAGGAGGAGAAATAGTCCATTAAACACCGTGAACAACCAAGGTGACAAGGCATCTCAGAAAGAAAGAGAAAAATCTCCAGAGAATAAGCTTACAGACATAGAAATATGCAACTTAAATGACAGAGAATTCAGGATGGTACTTCTGAAAAAACTCAGTGAGTTCCTAAACAAATCATATCAACAATTTCAGGAATTGAAAAAACACCTAGATGAGCAGAGCAAGGAAACTGAAACCCTCAAAAAGAACAGAATAGATCTTCTGAAGATAAACATACTGCAAGAGGTGAAAAATGAAATAGCAAGCTTGGGAAATAGAGTCAACCAAATTGAGGAAAGGATCAGTGATATTGAAGACAGAAATCTAGAAATAAATCAGAAAGAAGAAGAGAAAAACCAAAGAATGAAAAATAATGAAAGAGAAATACAAGAACTAGCTGATACCATCAGAAGAAGAAACATAAGAATAATGGGCATTATCAAAAGTGAGAAAAAGGAGCAGGGACTAGAAAGCATTTTCAGACAAATAGTGGACGAGAATTTTCCAAATTTAAGGAATGAGCTGGAGCTTGGAATTCAAGAAGTCCACAGAACACTCAATTATCTCAACCCTAAAAGGCCTTCACCAAGACACATTGTATTAAAGTTATCAAAAATAAATGACAAAGATAGAATTCTCAGGGCAGCCAGGGAGAAGAAAATGGTAACTTATAAAGGAAAACCCATTAGGTTATCATCGGACTTCTCAGCACAGACTTTACAAGCCAGAAAGGAATGGAATCAAATATTTAAACTATTAAGTGAAAGGAACAACAAGCCTAGAATAATGTATCCAGCTAAGCTCTCCTTTAGATATGAAAGAGAAATTAAGACCTTTCCAGACATACAAAAATTGAGGGAATTCTTCACTATGAGGCCTGCGCTACAGGAAATACTGAAAGGAGTCAGCTCACCTAAAACAAAATGACAAAAATAAATACATAATTAGGAGTAAAGTGACTATCAGGCAAATAGAAGCAGAGGAGTGCAACCCTTACTAGAACAAGGCATTATAAGCTTAAATAATAAGAAGAGAATTGCTATAGCAAGATAGTAATGAACATTTAGCAGACATAGGGACAAATTGAGATAACAATAACTGAAAAGGGGAGGATTCAAAGATCCAAATTCGCAAAGGGGAATGGAGATAAGGCACATGCAGAAGAAACAACTGTGTATATATAACTATCCTTTACATATTCGTAATGGTAACCACACATCAAAGATTCAGAACTGATATATATAACATAAAACAAGAAGAACCAGAGGGAAAACCCACAAAAGCCAACCAAAATAAAGAAAACAGAAACATAAGGACAAGGAAGCAATGGAAACACCGAGCTATCAGAAAGCAAAAGGTAAAATGGCTATAAGAAAACCTCGTATTTCAATAATCACTCTAAATGTAAATGGACTGAATTCACCAATAAAAAGGCACAGAGTTGCAGAATGGATCAAAAAACAAAACCCAACCATATGCTGCCTCCAGGAGACACATCTCAGCTCCAAAGACAAATATAGACTCAAACTGAAAGGGTGGAAAATGATATTTCAAGTAAATGGCATTCAGAGAAAAGCGAGTGTAGTGGTACTAGTATCAGATGAAATAGTCTTCAGAATAAAAAAGGTAAAGAAAGATACTGAGGGACACTTCATAATGATAAAGGGAATCACGCACCAAGAAGACATAACACTTATCAATATCTATACTCCCAATCAGAGAGCCCCAAAATATGTAAAGCAATTATTAACAGAACTAAAGGGAGAAACAGACCAAAACACAATCATAGTAGGGGACCTAAATACTCCACTGTCGGATATGAACAGATTATCCAAACAGAAAATCAATAAGGAAATAACATCTTTAAATGACACATTAGACCAACGGGACATAATTGTCTTTTACAGACCCTTCCATCCCCAAACAGCTGTTTACACATTCTTTTCTAGTCCACATGGAACATTCTCAAGAACTGACCACATACTGGGACACAGAGATAACCTCAACAAATATAGGAGGGTTGAAATCATACCAACCATATTCTTTGATCATAATGCTTTGAAACTAGAGATTAACTGTAAAAGGAAAGCAGAAAGAGCCACAAATACATAGAACTTAAACAACGTACTACTGAGGAATAACTGGGTCAGAGAAGAAATGAAAGAGATCAAGAAATACATAGAAACGAATGATAATGATAGTACAACATATCAAAACTTTTGAGACATGGCAAAAGTGATCTTAAGAGGAAAGTTCATATCATTATAGGCCTATCTGCAAAAACAAGAATGAGCCCAAATAAACAACCTAATGCTTCATCTTAAAAAACTAGAAAAGGAAGAACAAATGAAGCCTAAAGTCAGCAGAAAGAAATAATCAAAATTAGAGCAGAAATAAATGAAATTTAAAACAAAACAAAAAAAATAGAAAAAATAAATGCAACAAAGAGCTGGTTCTTTGAGAAGGTTAATAAAATTGACAAACCCCTGGCTAGACTCACTAAAGAAAA
>NW_011888823.1:3466104-3468850 GCF_000151845.1 Pteropus vampyrus
AATGAAGCCTAAAGTCAGCAGAAAGAAATAATCAAAATTAGAGCAGAAATAAATGAAATTTAAAACAAAACAAAAAAAATAGAAAAAATAAATGCAACAAAGAGCTGGTTCTTTGAGAAGGTTAATAAAATTGACAAACCCCTGGCTAGACTCACTAAAGAAAAAAGAGAAAGGACACAAATAAACAAAATCAGGGATGAAAGAGGAGAAATTACGACTGACACCGCAGTAATACTAAGGATCATACAAGAATACTATGAAAAAGTATATAACACCAAATTTAATAACCTAGAAGAAATGGACCAGTACTTAGAAAAACACAATCTTCCTAGACTGAATCAAGAAGAACTGGAACATCTAAATAGACTGATCAGCAGTATGGAAATTGAAACAATCATCAAAAACTTACCAAAAAGTAAAAGTCCAGGATCAGATGGCTTTACCAATGAATTCTACCAAACATTCAAAGAAGATTTAATATCTATTCTTCTCAAACTCTTCCAAAAAATCGAAGAGGAGGCCATACTTCCCAACTCATTTTATGAGGCCAATATTACTCTGATACCAAAACCTGGTAAGATAACACAAAAAAGAAAACTACAGACCAATATCTCTCATGAACACAGACGCAAAAATCCTAAATAAGATACTAGTGAACTGAATACAGCAACATATTAAAAAGATTACACACCACAATCAAGTGGGCTTCATCCCAGGGGCACAGGGATGGTTCAATGTATGCAAATCGATTAATGTGATACACCTCATAAACAAATTTAAAAATAAGAATCATATGATCATATCAATAGGTGCAGAAAAAGAAACAGCATCCATTTATGATCAAAACACTTAATAAAATTGTTATAAAAGAATGACGTTATTAGGGCGGGCCCAAATCCAGTATAACTGATAGCCTCGTAAAGAGGAAATTTGGATGCAGATGTGCTTGCATACAGGGAGAATGTCACATGAACATGAAGACAGCCATTTACAAGGTAATGAAAGAGGCCTGGAACAGACCCTCCCTCTCAGAGCCCTCAGAAGAAACCAACCCCGCCAACACCTTGATTTGGGGCTTCTGACCTCCAGAACTGTGACACAATAAGTATCTGCCATTTAAGCCACTGTTATGGCAGCCCTGGCAAGCTAATACAGGGGCAGAATGTAGGAATACAGATGTCCAGAATGCAGGACCATACAGACCTAGCTATTATGCCAGGGGGTCTCCAAATTAGAAATCGATGGTTTGCCCATGAAGGACATTCCTTCTCAATATCAAGCATGAGAGGGCCATAAAACCGAAAGATCCAGTTTGTAAAGGGAGAAGCCCCTGGCAACTTTGACCTTTACTGTGGACAAACAGGAGGAGGGCCAAGAGATTTTATACCCCCTTGCTGAGGTCCGTGTTATTTGGAGTGGTGTTGATCCAATGCCTTCACACCACTTCTCTATCCAGATCTTACCTCCTTTAAGAAAAACAGGATGAAGGCAGAGGCCCAACCAAATCCCTCTTTCCCTAAGCAAGACCAGAGCTCTTATGCACTGGCCAAGCTGTGTTGGGGACTTGATGGCAACCAAGGTTGTCAAAACTTTTAAGCCCTTTCAGACACTGGAGCATGAATCAGTATGGTGCCAATTTCCATGGGTATGGCTGAAAAATTATTTTAACTGGATTGGACAACGGGCTGATGTAATTTTGAGAGTGTATTAGGCTTTTCCAGAGAAACAGAACCAAAAGGTCTGTCTATAGCAGGTCCTCAAATAATATTGTTTCTTCAACGTCATTTCCTTATCACATTGAGGAAATGCTGTAGAAACTCAACTCTTGTTTATACCAATCAGCTCATGGTAAATTGGTTTAATTATATGTCGTTTCTCTTAAAGTCGCAGATCCTAGCAACACACTAAGTGGAGACTTACTGCACATGTATATACAGAGAGATTTATTTTAGGGAACTGGCTCATGCATTTGTGGGGGCTGGCAAGTCTGAAATTTAGAGGGCAGGACAGAAGTCTGGAGATTCTAACAGGAGTCGATGTTGTAGCCTTGAGTCTGAAGGCAGTCTAGGGGCTGAATTCCTTCCTTCTAGGGATGTTAGTCTTTTCATTTAAGACCTTCAACTGATTGGATGAGGCCTACTCACATTATGGAGAGTAAACTGCTTTACTCAAAGTCTACTTTCACAACAACATCTAGACTGGTGTTTGACCAAACATCATGGCCTAGCCAAATTGACATATAAAAGGTTCACAGTGGATGAGCCCTTTTGAGCCAATATACACACTGAGTGGTTGTACGGATACTGCTGAATATATCATGGGAATAGACGTGTTCAGTGCATGTAATTCTTCTCTTGATTGTAAAGGACGTTCCCAATGAGGGAATGCCACATATAGAACAGTGGTAGTGGACTGAGTGGACTGCCAGGAGTCCACCTAGTTCTCTCAGCTCAGCCATGGGGTATCAATAAAGCAGGACAGGATTTCAGAGAAAAGGAAGGGATAGCAGGGAAGATCATTGTCTTAATCAAAGATCTAGTACACACAGATGTACTCAAGAAAACTATCCAACAGACTATAGAGACCACCCTTAAACTTGGGCTAGTCAGCGCTCATAAGGCTTTTGAGCTACATGTGTCAGTGACTAACAATTCTGCAGACTGGAGCCCATGGCAAACGTATGCCTATTGACTACAGTAGACACCTTTTCAAGGTATGGCACTGCCGTCTCTATCCACAGATGGGG
>NW_011888823.1:3468900-3480898 GCF_000151845.1 Pteropus vampyrus
TAAGTATCTGCCATTTAAGCCACTGTTATGGCAGCCCTGGCAAGCTAATACAGGGGCAGAATGTAGGAATACAGATGTCCAGAATGCAGGACCATACAGACCTAGCTATTATGCCAGGGGGTCTCCAAATTAGAAATCGATGGTTTGCCCATGAAGGACATTCCTTCTCAATATCAAGCATGAGAGGGCCATAAAACCGAAAGATCCAGTTTGTAAAGGGAGAAGCCCCTGGCAACTTTGACCTTTACTGTGGACAAACAGGAGGAGGGCCAAGAGATTTTATACCCCCTTGCTGAGGTCCGTGTTATTTGGAGTGGTGTTGATCCAATGCCTTCACACCACCTCTCTATCCAGATCTTACCTCCTTTAAGAAAAACAGGATGAAGGCAGAGGCCCAACCAAATCCCTCTTTCCCTAAGCAAGACCAGAGCTCTTATGCACTGGCCAAGCTGTGTTGGGGACTTGATGGCAACCAAGGTTGTCAAAACTTTTAAGCCCTTTCAGACACTGGAGCATGAATCAGTATGGTGCCAATTTCCATGGGTATGGCTGAAAAATTATTTTAACTGGATTGGACAACGGGCTGATGTAATTTTGAGAGTGTATTAGGCTTTTCCAGAGAAACAGAACCAAAAGGTCTGTCTATAGCAGGTCCTCAAATAATATTGTTTCTTCAACGTCATTTCCTTATCACATTGAGGAAATGCTGTAGAAACTCAACTCTTGTTTATACCAATCAGCTCATGGTAAATTGGTTTAATTATATGTCGTTTCTCTTAAAGTCGCAGATCCTAGCAACACACTAAGTGGAGACTTACTGCACATGTATATACAGAGAGATTTATTTTAGGGAACTGGCTCATGCATTTGTGGGGGCTGGCAAGTCTGAAATTTAGAGGGCAGGACAGAAGTCTGGAGATTCTAACAGGAGTCGATGTTGTAGCCTTGAGTCTGAAGGCAGTCTAGGGGCTGAATTCCTTCCTTCTAGGGATGTTAGTCTTTTCATTTAAGACCTTCAACTGATTGGATGAGGCCTACTCACATTATGGAGAGTAAACTGCTTTACTCAAAGTCTACTTTCACAACAACATCTAGACTGGTGTTTGACCAAACATCATGGCCTAGCCAAATTGACATATAAAAGGTTCACAGTGGATGAGCCCTTTTGAGCCAATATACACACTGAGTGGTTGTACGGATACTGCTGAATATATCATGGGAATAGACGTGTTCAGTGCATGTAATTCTTCTCTTGATTGTAAAGGACGTTCCCAATGAGGGAATGCCACATATAGAACAGTGGTAGTGGACTGAGTGGACTGCCAGGAGTCCACCTAGTTCTCTCAGCTCAGCCATGGGGTATCAATAAAGCAGGACAGGATTTCAGAGAAAAGGAAGGGATAGCAGGGAAGATCATTGTCTTAATCAAAGATCTAGTACACACAGATGTACTCAAGAAAACTATCCAACAGACTATAGAGACCACCCTTAAACTTGGGCTAGTCAGCGCTCATAAGGCTTTTGAGCTACATGTGTCAGTGACTAACAATTCTGCAGACTGGAGCCCATGGCAAACGTATGCCTATTGACTACAGTAGACACCTTTTCAAGGTATGGCACTGCCGTCTCTATCCACAGATGGGGGAGCACACTAGTCAAAGACCCTTCCTTACATGAACCGTGCTGCATATGCAGATTCCTCAAGAGTATCCAACCAGACAATGATGCCACCTTTGCAGTAAAAAGTACCCAGCAGTGGGCACCTCCCTGGGTCATTTATTGGACCTTACATGCCCTTGATTATTCCCAGGCAGCAGGTGCCACTGAAAGATGAAATGGACTTTAAAAGGAAAAACCTAAAAAGATAACTGGACAACCAAAGCTCAGCTCCCAGTGGAACATACACCTAAGAAAATCAGTTTGGAATATTCATGTGGCAATTCACCAGAAGGGTACCTCCCATTTAAACAGAATTTTTCATTATGAGTTGATGTGGGAAGAGGCTCAGATAGGCTGTAAGGGACTCAAGCACTTAATTAACTCTCTTCATTCTACCTTTTTCTTCCCACACCTACCCCTTGGGAAACCAGGCTATGGAAATTTGTAAGCAGCAAGAAGAGCCAAGGTGTGAACTGCTCTAACTTGGTGCTTCTTTTGCCACTGGCTATGCAAGCTGCTCTTGGGCAATTATGGATATTGATGATAATCATCATGACTATGAGGTGACAACTGAAGTAGTCCTGACATGGCCCACATGTCAGGGGGTGGGAGATACTCTAGGATAGTTTGAGGAACACAAGAAAGAAATGACTGAGGCACCTCGGGAGAAACCAGGGCTCACGTGAGGGTAAGACACAAGAAGGACTGGGACAAAGTGTGGAATAATTACTGAGGGTCTGGTCACATGGGTGTGGAAGGAGATGAGCTCCTCTGGCTTGTGGGACATTAAGGGTCAACCCTTGTCCGTTGTGAGTGAAAGGAAGGACTATTAATCTCTTTCTCAGCTCTTGTCTACAGGGCATCTGGTCGACTTGACCCAGGCTGCTACCACCTACCCTCGACTGCTGGCCAAAGAGAATCTGAATCTAAAAACTTTTAGAAACTTCCCAAGAGCCCCTGACTTCAGAAAGAATCAGCCTTCACTAAAGATGACAGACAGAACAGGATTAACTTTCTGAACATGGATTTGATCTCTTAAGCCTCATCCTGTTACCTCTTCTGTTCATTTGCCACAGGTTGATAGAAATTCTTCAGCATGGGTGGCACAGGTAATCATACTGCCCAGGACTTCTAGGGGTCAGCTGAGGTGGGGTATACATGGTTGCTGCCACATCTAGTTGTGGGGTGCCTGGCTACAGCCTACACTCCAAATAGAACCTACAGAGAACCATAGTTGTGGTGACTCTCGTCTGATGTTGCCCAAGACAAACAGAACAGATTTGGTACAAGTTCTTATCAGTAAAATTAGAATATCTATCTGATGGGGTGATATATGACCCTGAGCAATTTTGGCCGATACATGAAAAGTCAGGGTGGAGTTGCAGGGCAATCTTGAACATATCCATGCATGAGAAGATTTGAGCCATACCTCAAGAACTCAAACCTTATGTAAGGACCTATTAAGAGGCCACCCCTAACTCACCTCTCTATCTCTTCTGGGAGGCTGTCATGAGAGTTTCTTACCATTTCCTGGGTTCTGATGAGACGTGGGCTTTCGGTCCACCCCTACAGGAAAGAGCTGCAGAACATAAAGCCCCTTAGCTACTGTCTTGAAGGGTCTCCTTAGCAGCAGGGTACCCGGCAACTCACATTACAGTCATCTGGTTGGAGAAGTTCCAGTGGGAGGAATAAGGGTCACCAGGAGCTGGAACCTTTGCCTTATTCTTCCTTTCACTACATAAACACTAACATATCTAAATCTAAATATGGCTTGTTGTATCTTTACTGATTAAGGCAGTCGGGCCTTGGCCCTGCCTTGTCTTGCATGACATTTCTTCATTAGTTAAAAAAAAGAATTATACTATTAGTTGATCCCAAAGGTGCACTGTGGCTATCCATGTGCTGAGATCGTAACCCAAGGCAGACCATTATGACCATTATCTCAATTATAGGTATAGTGCCTAGAACTGCACTAATTTACCTCCAAGGCAAGGGGTGATAACCTGGGGTATGCACAAAGGCTGGCAGGGAGGGAATGGAGAGCTGAAATCTCATGCAATACGTTGTTCATAAACTCATTTTTTGCTGTAGCAAAGTGCCATAGCTTTCAGATTTTCAAATGGTATGCTGCAAATTTAGGAAACTTAGCTTTGGGTGGTGAAAAAGATTCTCTCCTGAACTAAATTCTAATCAGGCTCCTTTTAGCCCTCTTCTCGACTAGGACTCAACCTTGGCCTATAAAACCTTTAACATGCTAACATAGTTTCTAACAGCTCCAGGTCACCTCTAGAATGACTGTCACTCTCCTAAAGTGCCCGCCTAGGGAAACTCAAGGCTGCCAAAAGAATTCCTGCTTGTTCCAACCAACATCTGAAGATAGGGCTCCTGTCCCCCAGTCTCTGTGGGAGGGCAGGAGCCTAACTTCAATAAGATAAGCACCATTTAGCAAACCCAGGAGTTTCACAGGGACCAACTCCTCTCCTGTTTTTTGTAATTTTTCACTTCCTTGACTCTACTCCAGCCCCTGCTGATACTCCTCCCCACTCCCTCACACTCCCTTTAAAACGCCCAGTCATCTCTGCACAAATTGGAATGGAGTTTCTCTCTCTGTCCTGCTGTCAGTAGTTACTGAATAAAATCTGTTTTCACCACTTTAACTAATGTCCAGCTATGCTTATCTTTGACAGTTGCATGTACCTTAAAAACTCAAAAAGTAATACTAAGCCAAAAAGTAGAAACAACCCAAATATTATCCATCAACAGATGAATGAATGAACACATTGTGGTATATCCTACAATGGAATATTATTCAGCCACAAAAAGGAACAAAGTAGTGATACATGCTATGCCATGAATGAACCTTGAAAACATCATGCTAACTGAAAGAAGGCTTTCACAATAGACCACATATTGAATGAGTCCATTTATATGAAATGCCCATAATAGGCAAATCCCAAAAGTAGATTAGTGGTTGCCAAGGGCTGATGAGGGAGGTCAGCAGCATAGGGAATGTAGTCATTACATGGGAAGTATAAGGTTTCTTTCTGAGGTGATGAAAATATTCTAAAATTAATGTGATGGTTGTGCTACTATGAAGATACTAAAAACTATTTAATTATTAAATGGGTGAATTGTATAATAAATAAAGCTGTTACAAGAAAAAAAAAAAAAAAGAACATTAAAATCCTCCAAAATTTCCCCCTGAAAAAACTGATACTGCATTGAAATGTTCTGTGTTCTTACTTAGTGACCTGTTTAGTTTACTGTTATCAGGCTCCTTAGGCAGATTGTCAGTGTGCAGTGTGCAGTGTGCAGCCACCACTTCGATAATCAAAAAATGTGTTTTTATATGAGAAGGCGGAACTGTCATAAATTACCAGACAGTTGGACAGTAAGAATGTCCTTCTGATTTTGCACTATAAGAGAAATAATAAGTTGAGGGTAGAGGAAGATCCAAGAATAATCTAAGAAAAGGCATTGCCTGGGATGCCCCTCAGAGAAGCTGTGAGGAAAACTGAAGGACTGCTCACCTACCACCCACAGCCCTCACCCACCTAGAGGTAAACCTCAATACTCTGAGCACACCTTGCCTACCAGCTGGGCTGGGCTGGAGGACAATGAGAGTATTCTAAGAACAAGGAATGGATGATCAGCAATAGATGCAGAGTTGAAAAGGATGTCGATACAGAGGAGACACTAAAAGTAAGGACCTAGACAGAAAAAGAGGAAGGGCATCAGAAGACCTTAAAATATTACGTTGGACGAGGAGGCACTTGGTCAGACATCTTTTTATCTCCTGCTCTCTGTGTTCTTTTGATGTTGAACTATGCCTGGGCAGGGTGAAGCCAGAAGAAACTCCGGTGGAGGTCCATAGAAGTCCTGCAATAAAAAGTAAGTCTTCCTCCTAATTCTCACCTCCAGAGTCCAAGACCCCCACAGGCAACCATCATTACAAATTTCTTGTGTCCTCCAAGAAATATTTTATGCACATACAAACATATAAATGTATATATATACCTTACACTCTTTTTTATCTGCAAATGATGACATGTTATCATTTCTTCACATCTTCTGTCAAGTGATTCATATTAAAACACATAGGTCCACCCCTATTCTTTTTAATGGTTGCATAAAATTCATTACGTGAATGTATTATAATTGATTTAATTAGTCCCCTACTGGGACATATTAGTCATTCTAATCTTTCCCAATCAGAGATATTGCTTTCTCGAATATGCTCAAATAAATATCTCTTTATCTATAAATTAAAAATTCTAGAAGTGCAGTTCATAAGTTGGTATGATTCACATTTTTTACTTTAACATCTAGTTTCAAATTTCTCATCCTTTGAGCTTAAAGGCAGTATATTTAATTCTGCTACAGCCTTAAGGGCAACCTATAAATGTTTGCCAGATGAGAATGAAAACATGTAAGCCAAGTCAGTGTAACTGGAGGATAATCTCTGAAAGGCTTGATAGTAATGTGAGTACTGGGGAAGAAAATCCATCTAATCACTGATATTAGCCAAACTGAAGCAAGAATGTATTAACAGAATAGGAGTGGCCATTACAAAACCCAAAGAGGAGAGCCAAACAGCCAGAACTTAGCAGCCTTTATCTCTCAAGAGAGAGATATTTAACCTAATGGACAGGCATCAGAGAAGCACATTAAATCAGTTTTCTCCAAGGCCTAGATGAAATTTCCTTCTGTCTGATTATATTCCTTTAGTTCTGGGGTCCCTGCACGCCAGCAGTCCACTAATGTAGTTACCAATGTCTCTCCTTAGGTACCTGGATTCTAGGAAGAGGATGTGGTGGATCGAAGATAGCCACAGATTCTTTGACACTCTTCCCATTAAGAGGTGAGGTCTACATCCTCTCTATAATTTGAGTGGGCTCTACAGCAGCCTTGGTGGATAATTACAGTGGAAATGATGTTGTGCCAGTTTCCAGTCCCAGGCCTTAAGGCACTGGCAACTTCCACTTTCTGTCTCTTAGAACATTCGCTCTGAGGGAAGCCAGCACTCTAGAAGAAGTCTGACTATTCAGAGACCACCATGCTGTAGGGAAGCCCAAGTTATCCACATGGAGAGAGAGAGAGATACTCAGCTGTTCTGGCCAAACCAGCCCAGGCACTAAACAGGCAATAAAAGAAGCCATCTTGGAATTTCCAGCCCTGGTATATGTGACATGGAGGAAAACTGAGGAAGCCAACCAAAAGCTAGACCCAAGGCCCAGATATATGATCCCAATTGAGCTACCTTAGCAATCTGCAGACATTCGAATTAAAGCTCAACTCCATTGTGCTTTATAAGCAGAAATAAGCCACTTCTGATGTGTACAGCCCAAATTCTTGATCCACAAAATCATAAGCATAACAAAATGTTGTTTTAAGCCACTGTGTTTTTGGGATACTTTGTTATGCAGCAATAGATAACTAGAATAGGAAGTTTCTATGTGATTGAACCCCTGTGAGGGCTAATTTCCTCAGTAAAGAAATATGTGGACACTCCAGTCTACCATTCGTTTCTGTGGGTTTGGCCAATGTGGGTCAGTCCCCAATAGTCTACCCATGCTGAACGTGCTGACAAAATTTAGTTTCTGAAGCTGGAAAGCTGAAACCTGAAAGGCCACACCTAATTAATCTGCCCACCTCCCTTACTGTCTCTTTTTCATTCTATCTTACATCAAATAACCCAGATGAGGGAGCTGAGAAGAGTCTCACAAAGAAGTTTACATTAGATATAGCCACTCCTCAGTACCATTCATAGCCCTTGGGCTGGTATGTGAAATTTATTCATTTGCCAAACATTACTGAGAACCTCCCCTGTGCCCTGGACTGTGTCTGCCACTGGGAGGACACAGAAGTGGGAAAAACATAGGCCCTGCCCTCTCAGCTTCACAGTCTTGTCTCTAAGCCATATATACAGGTGAAGATATAAAACATGTGCACCTAAATATATAAAGCAAATACTAACAGACATGAAGAATAATAGTAGGCGACTTTAATACTCCACTATCATCAATGAATAGATCATCCAGACAAAAGATCAATAAGGAAACATTGGCCTTAAATGACACATTAGACCAGATGGAGTTAACAGATAGATATAGAACATTCTACCCCAAAGCAACAGAATACACACTCTTCTCAAGAGCACATTTTCTAGACTAAATCATAAATAAATGTAAGAAGATTAAAATCATATCAAGCATCATTTCCCACCACAATGTTATAAAACTAGAAATCACTTACAAGTAGAAAACTGGAAAATTCACAAATATGTGGAGATTAAACAACACGCTACTGAACAACCACTAGGTCAAAGAAGAAATCAAAAGAGACATCAAAAACTACCTAAAGACAAATGAAAATGGAAATACAGCATACCAAAACTTAAAGGGAGGGGTGCTTGGGGAGAGGAAGTTGGCTCTCAAATGTCCATGTATAGAGTTGAAAGCTGATTCTCCAAGCCCTGTGGGGATTTCCGAGCAGAGGAGCAATGTAAACAAACATGCTCTTAGGAGCACTGACATGGCAGTAGTGCATGAATAGATTGTAGGGGCAGATGAGTGGCAGGGGAGACCAAGCAGGAGGGAGCACCCAGACACCATTCATTCCCAGAGTCACGATGGGGCTATTCACGCTGCCAGCAGAGCTGCAGAAAAGCAAGGAGGCTGACCTGGTGGTAGAGCTGTTGGAGCTGGAAATGATATCCTCTGTGTTGAGCAGAACAAAGCCCACCAGGTTCAGAAGGTCACAGATCATCTGGCCTTTGATATTGATGTCCACTGGACAGTGGGATTAGAGGCTTTGAGGAAAGGATGCAAAGAGTGGTAAAAGCCCAAACTTATGGGATGTAGCAAAAACAGTCCTAAGAGGCAAGTTCATAGCGATAAATACCTACATTAAGAAACAAGAATGATCTCAAATAATAACCCAACTTTATCCCTCAAGGAACTAGAAAAGAGGAGAACAAACTAACACAAAAGTTAGTAGAAAGAAAGAAATAACAAAGATCAGAGCAGAAACAAATAAAATTGAGACAAAAAAGACAATAGAAAAGATCAATGAAACTAAGAGCTGTTTTTTTAAAAAAGATAATCAAAATAGACAAACCTTCAGCTAGACTCACACACACAAAATAAGATAAGAGGACTCAGATAAATAAAGTCAGAAATTAAAGAGATGTGACAGCTGATAACCCCAAAATACAATGAATCATAAAAGACTATTTAAACAAGTATACACCAACAAATTGGACAACCTAGAAGAAATAGATAAATTCCTAAAAACACAAAACTACAAAGACTGAATCATGAAGTAAAAAATCTAAACAGATCAATTACAAACCAATGCAATAGAAAGCATTCAAATCAAAAAGTAGTAAAATTGTCACTATCTGCAGGTGATATGATATTATATATATAAAACCCTAAAGACTCCACCAAAAAACTGTTAGAATAAATAAATGCAGTAAAGTTGCAGGATACAAAATCAATATACAAAAATCAGTTGTGTTTCTATACACTAATAATGAACAATCAGAAAGAAAAATTAAGAAAACAATCACATTTACAATTGCATAAAAGAATACAATTTAACCAAGGAGGTGAAAAACCTATGCACTGAAAACTATGACACTGAAGAAAGAAATCAAATTAGACATAAGTAAAAGGAAAGATATTCCATGTTCATGGATTGGAAGAATTCATATTGTTAAAATGTTCATACTACCCAAAGCAATCTACAGATTCAATGCGAACCCTATTAAAGTTCCAATGGCATTTTTCACATAATAGAACAAACAATCCTAAAATCTGTATGGACTACAAAAGACTGAATAGCCAAAGCAATCTTGAGAAAGAAAAACAAAGTTGGAGACATCATGCTTCCTTATTTCAAACTATATTACAAAGCTATAGTAATCAAAACAGCATGTACTTGCATAAAAACAGGTGCATAGATCAAATGGAACAGAAGAGAGAGCCCAGAAATAAACCCATGCATATATGGTCAATTAATTTACAACAAAGGAGCCAAGAATAAACAATGGGGAAAGGATAGTCACTTCAATACATGGTGTTGGGAAAACTGGACATCCACATGCAAAAGAATAAAATTGAACGACTACCATACATCATACACAAAAATTATCTCAAAATAAATTAAAGACTTGAACATAAAACCTGAAATCACAAAACTTCTATAAGAAAACATAGGTAGTAAGCTCCTTGACATTATTCTTGGTGATGATTTTTTTGGATTTGACACCAAAAGCTCGGGCAACAAAAGCAAAAATCAACAAGTGAGACTATATCAAACTAAAAAGCTTCTGCACAGCAAAAGAAACCATCAACAAAATGAAAAGGCAACCTACCAAGAAGATATTTGTAAATCATACACATGATAAGAGTTAATATCCAAAATTATATAAAGTACTCATACAACTCAATGGCCAAAAAAAAAAAAAAAGATCTGATTAAAAAACGGCAGAGGATGTGAATAGACATTTTTCCAAAGAAAATAGACAGATGGCCAATAGATACATGAAAAGATGATTGATATCACTAATCATCAGGGAAATGCAAATCAAAACTATGAGATATTACCTCACATCTGTTAGAATGGCTATTATCAAAAAGACAAGAAATAAGAAGTGTTAACAAGGATATGGGGAAAAGGGAACCTTCACATAGTCTTGGTGGGGCTGTAAATTGGTGCGGCCACTGTGGAAAACAGATTGGAGGTTCCATAAAAATTAAAAATAGATCTACCATGTGATCCTGCAATTCCACTTCCAGGTATTTATGCAAAGAAAATGAAAAGACTAACTAGAAAAGATATGTGTACCCCTATGTTCAATGTGGCATTATATACAATAGCCAAGACATGGGAGCAACCTAAGTGTCCATCAATGGATAAATGGATAAAGAAAATGTGATGTACACGCACATACTCACACACAATGGAATATTATTCAGCCATATAAAGAAGGAAATTTTGCCATTTACAACCACATAGATAGACCTTGAAAGAATTATGCTAAGTGAAATAAGCCACACAGAGAGAGACAAATAACAAATGATCTCACTTACAGGCACAATCTAAAAACAAAACAAAACTGAACTCATAGACACAGAGAATAGATTGGTGGTTGCCAGAAGCAGAGGGTGAGGGGTGGGCAAAATGAGTCAAGATAGTCAAAAGGTATAAACTTCCAGTTAGAAAAGAAATAATTCCTGGAGACGTAATGTACAGCATGGTGACTATAATTAATAATACTGTATTATATATTTGAAAGTTGCTAAGAGAGTAGATCTTAAAAGTTCTATCACAAGCAAAAAATTTTATAACTAAAAAAAAGAAACATGATACATGAAATGACAAGTATGTGCATGGGACAATTGGGGGGCACAAGAGGGGTCACCAATTCAGACAGTCTACAATAAGAGCTACAGCATAGAGAGCTGATCTCATCGTTCTTAGGGTTGACATCTCTGAAAGATATCAATTGCATATAAACTTACATGTAAATTTAACATATATTCACATTTCATTTTTCCAGCACTCTTGACATTATTTTGGTTAGGAAAGAGAATGGAATTAGCATTTATGGACTAGCATGATTTTCACATGTCCCAATTCCCAGTCTACCCCCTTAACTTCTACGATGCTTATGGTCAGCTTCCCTTATATTAATTCCACTCCTATCACTTGTGTTTAGAGGCAGGGACCCCAATCCCAGCTTTAGGACATTGCATGGGTCTAAGCTAACTGGAGAATGCCTGTGGCCACTATGATGGGTTCAGGGATAGGCAATTAACCTAGACCAGTCAACTAACTTCTGCAAGATGGCAGAGCCAAGAGAACTGCAGAAAAAATTGATTATCTCATGAATCTCTAGAGCAAACTATACCTGAAGGGCATCCAACTATTAGACTTTTTGGTTATATGAACCAATAAAACTGCTTTATAGTTTAAGCCAGTGTGAGTGGCAACTAAATAAATTCGAACTGATGCAAAGTGGGTCACTGGAATGCATTCTTCCTCAATAGGGGTATTAACTCGGTTTTATAGATGTGCAGGAGTTTTACTAACTCACACCAGTCACATGTGGTAGGTGGGAAAGGCTAATACATTTCTTATAAGACAGGCCAGGTCCATGGAATTCCACATCTTTGGGATATAAGAGCTAGAGCCAGGGGGCTCTCCTAAATCCTAGCCCTGGCCTCTCCTTTCAAAGGCCACACAGGACGTGGTTCCATAGTGTAGTGGTTAGCACATCTGCTTTACACGCAGAAGGTCCTGGGTTCATGCCCTAGTGGAGCCATGGTCT
>NW_011888823.1:3481868-3491480 GCF_000151845.1 Pteropus vampyrus
TAAAAGACGAACTGACTCCATAATAGAAGCCATGGACATGGTCTACAGGAGCTGAGTAGAGCTGTTGAGGACAGGACATTGTGGACATCACTCATTCATAGGGTCACCAGGAGTTGGAGCCAACTCAGTGGCATGTAACACACACACCTCCCTCTTCCCCAAAGGTATATATAAACCCCATGAGGATGTTGGCCTCATCTCATTGAATCCAAACAGTTGAAAAAGAGCCTTGGGCAGAGTGAGTGCGTTAATTCAATTCATTTCCTAAAACCTCTCCAACTTAACCAACATTGAGTTTTCTAGTCTCTGCCCATTGATTCCAGTCTATATCCATTCATTCCCACCTCTTATCAGTGTTCCACTGAATAAACTCTTCTCACTGGAAATCGATTTCTTAATAACATTTCTTAAAATTGCACCTTTTCCTTAATGCCTATGATTTTGTTTTTACTCCCTTAGAAGTGACATCTTTTTCCCCCTAAGTAGAAATTTACCTCGCTAATTGCTAAACCTCTGGAATCCTCCTGAAGCCATTTCCTTTGGAAGAAGTCTATGGTAGCCAATATCACCACACAGTTAAACAATGGATCTGTAACATCTGGCAGCTTATACACTTGCATCTGTCATTCTGTTACCAAGGCAGTTCCCTCCTCTCTCAAGGTCTGTCCACTTTAAACCTAGTCTCCCGAGTCACCTTCCTAGTATCCTGATTCTTACCACTCCTCGACCTGTTCACTTCAGTTCAAAGGGTTCTGCCTACCCTTTGCACATAACCCTTACAGATTAACAGTTTAAGACCACAGCCCCAGCCAGTTCCGAGCTAAGTTTCCATGTTCTTCACTTTCAGTCCAACATCTCCGCCCCTTCAGCAACCCTGTCCCCGCGCACACGCCCATTCCCCAGTCGCGAGGCCCTAGCTCAGTTACCTGGAGATGGTGCAAATGCAGAACGTAGCCTTGCATTAATAGCTGGAAAAAAAAGCGCAGCTTCCCTGGTCCTGGAAGCTCCTCCAGACCCCGAGGCCTCCGGTCACCAGGCCCGGTCCCGGGAGCCTCGGCTGTCTCGGTCGCCGGGAGGGCTTTGGAGATCGAGGCCTTGGCTCTGGCCCTGTGTGGGCCGAGGCCAAAGCAGACCACCCGTGACCCCAGCAGCGGCCACCGCAGCCTCGCGCAGCCCAGCGCGGCGATGCGATCCATAGCTCACCCAGCCACGCCTTTTGACTGAAAATGCGGAGAGCCTGCAACCCGCCCAGAGACAGATCAAGAGGGGCGGGTTCAAGGGCACTAGTAGCCCCGGTGGGCCGGGCTAAAGACCGCCAGGCCCCTTACTGTTTACTTTTCCTCGCGGGCCTCAATCCCTCCAAACAGGACCTAACGAGCACACTGAAGCCACCTTCTCCCGCTGTATGCCTCCCGGCTCGGGGAAAGGACCAGCCAACACAAAGGCAGAAGATGCACCGGCGGACTTATGGAGACTCAGAGAGCTCTGACGTTGGCCGGAAAGAGAACTTGAAGTTCGCTTGGTCCTAACTGGGCAGTAGTGCAAAAAAGTTCTCAGGAATCCAAGAGGCTTACGAGGCCGGGGGGCCCCACCCAGTGAGACCGGCCCTTGCCTGACCTGCGGGTTTGCCACCCCAGGAACCCGCTGCTGAGATTAAACTGGCCGCTAGCTTTTCCTCAGGACTCCCCTCCCCCATCTCCTGCCCCCGCAGATCCCGGCGTTTGAGCGCTGAAAGAGAGAGAGAGAGAGAGAGAGAGAAAACGAAACAAAACGAAACAAAAGAACGGCCCAGTATCTAAGGTCATTTGATATCTGGAGCAGGTAGCCAAGCAAACAGACGAACAAATGTAAATATGCAATTCTAGCCTCTCCTCCTCTTCCTTCCCCCGCCACCTCCACCCAGTCCCAAGTATGCTAAGGCAGGGTTTTTCATATTGCAGGTTGAGACCAGGTTTAATGAGTGTGACCGGAATTATTTTTTAATAGATGGAAAAGAATAAAATAGTATAGAAAATATTGCAAGAAGAAAAAGTGTTATTTCATGAATTCTTTGTTTCACATAAATTTAAAGTATACTTTTCAAAAAGTTAAAAACACGACTCATACAAATGGAGAAAAACACAAGGTCAAAGATCATTCAACCCATTAGTGACAGAACTGGCAGGATAGTAAAGCTTGTTCTGAGAGCATTTCTTCAAATTGGGTATTTATAGGCAGCCAGACCTTGGAAAGGGCACTTTAAGTTCAAAGGGACAATAATTAGACTGACAGCTAATGGGGGTAGGTGTGAATTTGTTTTTACTCATCCTGTTAGGAGTCATACAGTTTCTTAAATACGTAACTGAATGTCTTTCATCAGTTCGGGGAGACTTTCAGACAATATCTTTTCAAACATTGCTTCTACCCATTACTTTTTCATCTCTCCTTATAAAATTAAAATTTTACATATTTTACACCTTCTGGCTGTATCCTTCCTCTTACCCTCTTTTCTGTATTTTTCCATCCTTTTCTCTCATTTAGCTCATTAATTCTCTATTCGGCTCTGTCTAATCTGCTGTTAAATCTAGAATTCTTAATTTCTATTATTGTATTTTCCAGTTTTCGATTTGATTAGATTTTTCAAATCTATGTCCTATTATATTTCTATTTTTGTGCCAAGTTCTTAATTTTATCTTTTATTATCAATATCCTTTACTTTTGTAAGCATAACTCTTTTGAGAATTATAACCAATAACTTCCATGTCTGAAACCTATGTGGGACAATTTCTATCGTCTATTGTTTCTAGTGGTTTTTGTTCATGTTGCTATATTTCTTCCTGTGCCTGGTTACTTTCAATTGTGTGCCAGAAAATGTATTCTCTAAGTTTATGGTGAAACTAATTTGAGGTTTAGGATGATTTCATCTTCCTCAAGGAAGATTTACTTTTGTTTCTGACAGTTGCCTGAAGGCACGAGCAATCCAAGATCACCCTAATTCAATTTTAGCAGTGAGATGTTTTGAAGCTCAGCTGCTGTTCATTAGCTTATTTCCAATCCTTAATCCTTTTGGGTTCCAACCCACAGTTTTGGTATAAAAGATCATGGACTACAGATTTTACCCCCAGGCCTGTGAGGCTAAATCACTGACTTTTCAGCTTCTTCTTCTGACAAAGAGACATACCTCTAAGAGGAAAGTGGTACCTATGCTAAGCTTAACTCTGGATTTCTGTCTTCTGGTTCTCGTCCAATAATTCTTTATTGCCTTGTTTGTTCTCTGATGTTGATGGCTTCAAGTAAATACTTGTCATGTTTTTTCAGCTGTTCAAGTTATCCTTAGAAAAAAGAGTTGTCTAGTATTAACAGAAATGAAATTCAATTTATTCTTTTATCTTTATTAATTCTCCCCTCTCCCTTCTAGGTTTATTGTCTTGATTTAAATTTTTTTTAACCTTTAAAAAATTGTTTAATGAAATGTTCTTATTTCCTAATAAATGCACATAAAGCTATACATTTTCACATGATACTATTTTGGCCATATCCAGCAAGATTCAATAAACAGTTTCTCTCATTGTCATCTATTTCCAAATAGTTTGTAATTCCATTTTGATTTCCTTTTTAATTTGAGTCAAAAAGGTGTTTTTATTTACTTGTAGTTGAAGTTTTGTTTTTTTGTTTTGTTTTGAAAGAGACTATTCTTTTGTTGTTAATTTATAATGTTATTACATTATGGTCAGAGCACATATCTTCTGCTTTTTAGAATTATTGAAATGTTTTTTATGTTCTTTCTTATTTTTCTGAATGTTCCATGTGTATTTTTGAAAAATACGTATTCTGTTTATTAACTTATTAATTTTGCTATTTAAATCCTCTATAGCCATACTTATTTTTGTCTACTTGATTGGTTAACTTCTGAGAGGTACATTCAAGTATCCCCAAAATAGGGATTTGTCAAATTTTCTTGTATTTCCAACAGTTTTTGTTTTATATTTTGAAGATCTGATGTTAGGCTCATAAAGGTTAATGAATATTACATATTCTTGATGAAAGCACCATTTATAAATTTGAAACATTAAATTGCTTTTTATTTAGTTTGTTTGATTTTATAGTGATATCCCCACTTTGTTTTTAAGCATTTGTTTGATATGTCTTTATTCACTCCTCCATTTTCAACCACTGTAAGTTATTTTGATTTAGGAGTATCTCTCATAAATAACATGTAGCTACAAGCTTTTTTCTTATTCAAGAGGATCTTTAAATAGCAAATATTATTTTTATAATTTAAATAAGTTTAAAAATAAGTAAATAAAATGAAATGAGAAAAATGGATAAATTCATAGAAAAGGAATTATAAATGGCTCTTAAACATATGCAAAATGTTCTACCTTGCTTATAATCAAAACTACGTTAGAAACCATTTTTCATCTCTAACATTGGCAAGCATCAAAACTTAGATGCCACTATGTAGTGGAGGGTGCTAGGGAAATGAACTCTCAATCAAGGTTCAAGGAAGTGCAAATTGCTACAAAGCTTTCAAAATTTAAGGTGTACTTACGTACTTCTAGAGATTTAGTCTACAAATAAACTTGCATATTTGTAAAATCACAAATATACAAGTATATTTATCACAGATTGTTTGCACAGATAAATAAAATATTGGAAAGAACATGAACACCCATCGGTAGGGGTCTAATGAAATAAATTATGGTTAATCCATGTATTGGAATCATTTGCAGCCTTAAAAAAATAATGATATAATGTACACTTGAAAATTATATAATTGTATTAACCAATGTTACCCCAATAAACTTAATTTAAAAAATTTTTTAAAAATAATGATACAGCCTTTAGGTACTGATATACAACAATTTCCAAGATATATTTTTTTAAATAAAAAGAGCGAGATGCGGAACAGTGTTAGAGTAAGTTACCATATAATTATCCCAATGATTGCACATGCATAGAATATCTCTGTAAGGATACACAAAAAGTTATAAACTATCTTCTTCAAGGACAAAGATGGCAGGAACGCTAAGAACTTCACAGAATATTCTTTTGAACTCTGAATTATGTAACATGTATACGTAATATCCAGTTTTTCAACTAGCCTATCCAAAAGTCACATAGCAAGGACATTTTCTTTTGAACTTTCTGAAAATTTGTTTCCCAAAGTGATGTCTGGCTGTCCATTAACTTGGTCACTAGTGCCAAGAATTTTAGAGAAAGCAACAATATATTAAAATAATTAAATCTTTATATACATATAGCACCTTACTTTTTCTTTTCTTCTTTCTTTTCTATTTTTTTGAAGTTGGATGATATCCAGACACAAGTATGGGGTGAAAAATGTATAATTGAAGATATCCATGAATTAAGTACAAGGACAAGTAGTATCCATGAAAATTGGCTTGAGATGTGAGAGTAGGTAAAATCGATCTGATTATTTTAATTAACTCATGCATTTTGTGATTTTGAAGATTAAACAAAATTTTTCCAAAGCTCTTTAAAGTAGGAAATTTATTTTTGCATTGCTTTCAAAAGAATTAAACTATATAGACAAACATCTCCCAAATACAAATCACCCATAATCCTACCACTTAAAAAATTTATATGAAGTAATAAAATGAAAGACCCTTGCTCTGCTTCCCCAATTATATTCCCTCAAAATGAAGCACTGTTCATAGGTTAGTGCATATTCTTCTAGACCTTGTTCTATATTAATATAAACCTTTTTTTCCCTATAGGTAAAAAATATCATGTTGATAACTTAATACTAATTCCTTTAAATATTATAAAGGCTCAGGGTTGTTTTTTAAAAATGTGTATTGGCCATTTCTCTTTCTTCCATGAAATCCTTAGACATATCCTTTGGGTTTTTTCCTATTGTATTGTTTGTCTTTTCTTATTGTTTTCTTGGTGTTCTTTTCTATTTAGGAAGATTAACCTTTGTTATATATATTACAAGTATTTTCTCCTAGTGGCAGGTTCCCTGTATCTTGACTGTATTTAGGGTATCTTTTGTTAATTCCTGTGTGGTTCAATCTGGCATCTTTTCCTTTATGAAATCTGAGTTTCATATCTTGCTTTGGACTGCCCCAATATTATTAGGGGAAAAAAATCTTATATTTTACCTTACATTTGATAGTTTCATTTTTTTACACACTATATTTTTTTTCACAGTTATCAATTCAATCCATCTGGACTTAATTTTTGGTTTTGGTGTGACCTAGAATCTTAATGTATAGTCTAATTATTCCAAAATCATTTATTAAATAATAGCTCAAGAGATTGCTAGGTGCTCCCATTTCCTATGTAGGAAAGCATTCTTTAAATTACAGGACTTAGCAGAAGAGTTGATCTTCCATTTCACTCCAGGACATTCCTTTGGTACCATGTAGCTTTTAGGAGCTGGCTCTGGGTCAGCCTCTGATATCGTAATTACCACCTGGAGCTCAGAGTCACAGTCTACCCACGGGTGACACTCCATCTTCACTGGAGGCCAGGAAGACATAAGAAGAACTGACCCTTCCTCTGAATGCCACTCTGTCTCTTTAGTGTTCATAAGACCAACGTACTAGAAAGCATATGCTCTTTTAGCAAAAGGTTAGGACATTCCCGGAGGGGAATCACTACATAGGAGAATCAAATAGGTTAAATCTCATTTCTCCCTCAAGCTGCAGAGGGTAGGCAGCTGCCTCCTTCCATCCTATTCTTCAAATCTCGAAGTGGAGAAACTCCACCTTCCCTTCCTCAGGAGAATCTACTTTTTTTCTCCCAAGGACCCTGTATTCTTTTCTTCAAATAAGGTTCTGAGTATTAGTTTGCTAGTCTCATCCAACCCTGAGGTCCCACAGGTGCAGAGCAGGTGGGCACCCAGCTCCTAAGAGATAGTTGAAGGAAGAACCTCCAGTTCCTATTTTATTGACAGTATTTGCACCCATGAGCATGGCAGCAAGGTTGCTGGTTTGGTGCCTCTACTGGTTGACCTGTAAAAGTAGGCATCTCACCCCAGATAAATTACTTTTCTCCCCTTTAAGACTGTACAGCCTAAACCCATACTGAAGCAAGAATATTTCTTCTCAGTATTAACAGAATCAGTGAGTATAAACTATTTTACGAAGGAACAAACAAAGTGACTGGTTTCTCTCCTACTTTTCTTGGGTGTGCAGGAGACCTACTACATCACGAAAAGTTTACACTAGCTTTTAATAACTACACTCTCTAATACCCAGGAAAAGGCACCTGCCTTCATTAAACTCTTTCAAGTCAACAATTATCTTCTGATTGAGGATAGGACCGCATGGCCATTTCTTCCACACAAGGCTTCCTTGGAGGTTTGAAATACCATGTACATTTTTTCTTCAGTTCTAATGTGTATTTGGATCTATTTCTGCACTCCTGATCCCAAAGGTCAAAAATCCAAATAGCTTTAAATCAAACAAACCAGGCTGGAGACCAGAATAGGGGAGTGGTAAGAATTGAGTAAACTGAAGGATACAGCCCCAGGGCAGCTACCACCCAACTCTGGCCAATTATTGGTGTTTCTAGACTATAAATTTTTGAAAAGAAGCCAAAAATCAGAATTTTTATGAGAAAACAGATGAAAAAATTTTTAATTAATCAGGTTAAACAAAATTGATATGTGCTAGTTTTCAGCCTCTGCTTTATTATGTTCCACTTTTCTCTCTGTCTGTTCCTGTGCCAGTGTGATCCTCTTTGAAATACTGCTCTTCATGGGCTCAACTGTGTGCCCCAAAATTCATATATTAAAATCCTAACCCCCAGGACCTTAGAATGTGACTGTGTTTAGAGATATGGCCTTTAAAGAGATAATTAAGGTAAAATGAGGTCAAGTGGGCCCTAAACCAATATGACTGGTGTCCTTATAAGAAGAGATTTGGACACAAGCACATACAGAGAGAAGGCCAAGGGAAGACACCTGAGGAGGCAGCCTCTGCAAGCCAAGGAAAGAGGTCTTAGAAGAAACCACCCCTTCTGACACCACGATCTCAGACTTCTAGCCTCCAGAACTGTGATAAAATAAATTCCTGTTGGTTAAGCCACCAAGTCTGTGGTACTTTGTTATGGAAACCCTAGCAAGTGAATACACTGCCTCTTAATAAAAATAATAATAATAAATAATTTTAAAAACACACACACACCTTCCTGCTCACAGCAATTTATTTGAATATCACAGACTCCCTGAATAGTTAGAGGTCATTATCCTTCTTCTGTAGATAAGAAAAATGAAGTTCAAAGATATTAAAGCACAATAAGTGGCAGAGCTAGACTTGGAATCCAGGGCTTTAGATACTGAATTTAATGCTCTTTTCACTAGATTTGAGGTAAGAAGTAAGGACTAGGTAGTATGAATATTTCTGCTGCAGAGAGGAGCTCACTATGACCCTGATGACCAAAGGCTGGGTGATGGTCCATAAGAAAATAAAACCTTTTGCCTGGTTCTGCATAATAGCATCTGCCCAGAGCAAACAGTGCTCTCCAGTCCTAGTGACCTGAGCTTCTCTGAGGGTGGTAGCCCAGTTACCCCAACCAGTGCTGCCATGCTGAGGTCTTTAAGAACAACCTCAGATGTATGTACTGGCCTTCTAAATCTGGCAGACTTTTATTTATTTTGTATCAGAGAGTTAACCTCAGTAAATCTGGAGACACCCGCTGCTGCATAATAATCTGTCTAGTCTTTGCCCCAGGTTCCTAAAATGGAGCTTCTAACTCCTGAAATTTCCTGAGTGATAGGAGTGTCTTTGTTATTTATGGTAGATCCCTAAGACAGTTCCAGGGTAGAGGCTGGCTATGCTGGAAAGACTGGTCAGATGATTAGTGAGTTGGAGCTTCAAGCCAGATGATACCAGCCTAACCTCTGGGAAGGAGAGTGAAGCCAAAGATTGAGTTCAATCACATGGCCAACGATTCTATCAATCCTGCCTGAGTTCAATGTAACTCCCATATAAACCATGACACCAAAGCTCAGTTGAGCTTCCTGGTTGGTGAACATGTTAGGTAGTGAGACAGACATGAATGACGGGAGAACAAAGGAATGAAGGCCCAGCCCAGAAACAGCCCCAGAGACCATCCAAATAACACCCCATTTGTAGTTAAAGAATCACTCCTGCATCCTGAGAGACGAAGGACTGGAAGGCCATAAATCTATGGCTGGCTTAACCAGCCACAGATGCTTGCACAAAAAATACCTGCCCGTAACCTCAGCCTCATTATACCATCATTATAATATCATGCCTATGCCCAGAAGTTCATGAATCTAATTATAACTGAATTCTGGGTAGCCACATGCACAGTAGGCAAAGGGTTATACGGTAGCCAACTGTCAGTCAAGGTGATCTCATATGCTGATCATCTAGGACCTCCCATCATAGTCCAAATATAAACAGACCTTCCCACGTCTGCATTGTTACAGCCCTCTTCACTGAAAACTCACTCCTCCCTCGGAGTGTACTCTGTCTTTTGTCTTTTATTTTTTCACCTCCCAAATTCCATAGGGCTTCCTTAGTGTGGCCAGTCTCCTTCTAAAATATACTTTTCATAAATCTTACTTCTTCTAAATCTCGCTGTGCTGGAATTATCTCTGCATCAGCGAAAATAACTGAGAATCTCCAGTGT
>NW_011888823.1:3492988-3495108 GCF_000151845.1 Pteropus vampyrus
TCACGGTCATCACCTCCCCTTCTACCGCCTAAGCTAACTCTTCTACTCTTCAGAACAGGAAATTCTGGCTCTCGGTAATCAAATTTTTAATAAATATTTCATCATATATCTGAACTTTAATTTTTGCAAAGCAAATAATGGACTACTTTTTTCTCTGCTATGTCAGTCTCTCCCTAAAGGGAATGAGATGAAACACTCTAACACTGTTTCCTGAATGAGGGAGGGCCACTCAATTAAAAGGGAGCATCTGGCGGTGTTGTTATACTCTGACACTTGAATAGGGCTCCCTATTTCAAATAAAAGAATTTATTGAAACAAGATGCGGCATGATATAGTGAAAAGAGCATGGGTTTTATTAAAATGCTCACAATGTTGCATTAAGAAACAAAGACAAGTTACAAAACCATTTCAGTTGACCTTTGTCTCCTCCTCCACCCTCAAATGTTCACAACGGTAAAGAACATAAGCAGTACGGACATACAGTTATACAGACGTAGATTTTAGTCCTGGTATCGTCACTCACCAGCTATAAGACTTTGGGCAAGTTATATAATCTCTTGGGTAAGCCTCAGTTCTCAACTACTAACTAAGAATAATCGACCAAGTCATATATGTAGAAAAAACAATGATTTGTATTAAACTTTTACTATTACTGCATAACAAACTGCCCCAATATTTAGCAAATTAAAACAACAACCATTTCATTAGGAGCACAAGTTCTGGGAATCGGAAATTTGTAATGGGTACCGTGGGGATGACTTGTTTCTGTTCTCTGAGGTCTGAGACCTCTGCTAGGAAGACTCAGAGGCTGAAGGCTAGAAGAATGTGAAAGCACTTGATGACTCAGAGACAAGGATTGCTGCCCAGACTGTTTCCACATGGCCTCTCCTTGTGGCTTGGCTTCTTCATAGCATGGCAGCTTCAGAGTAGTAGGACTTACTACGTAGCAGCTCAGGGCTTCAAGCGTACATGTTCCAAAGAATAAGGAGGAAGCTGCATGACCTTTAAGACTCAGCTGCCAAAGTGATCCAGCACCACTTTTGCTATACTCTTTAGTCAGAGCGGCCACATGTGTTCCTAGATTCAAGGGGAGGGAAATTAGACTCCATTTCTAATGGAAGAGTGGCAAAGGTCAGTTGTGGAACCGCACGTGTGTTGGAAGAAATTGTTGCAGTCACACTTGGAAAAAACAATCTCCCACATTGTCATCAGAGAAATGAAATGTAAAACCACTACGAGATAACCCTGTGCTTCCACTAGAATGAATAAAATTACAAAGACAAATGAATAAAATTAGACAAACTAAAATTACAAATACCCAAGGGTTGCTCCACTTCAACTGCTGGCAAAGTGTCAACTGTCACAAGTACTATGGAAACGTAGCAATATTAGTGAAAACTGGACTGCGCCTACCCTTTGATACAAACCCAACAGAAACATGTAAATATGCTCACCAAAAGATGTGTATAAGAATGTTTTTACAATGGAATTACATACAGTGATGAGAATGAATGGACTGCAGCTACACACATGAATGAATCATATTAGCATAATGTTGACTGAAAGACACCAGACACAAAAGACAACATACTGCATTGCCGCGGTCCAGCCACGACAGGATCCAGGGGGCCCCGAAGGTGGGCAAGGCGTCGGCGCGGGAGACAGTCGACTACACAGCTCAGAGGCGGTGTGACACAGTTCCGTTTTATTGTGATTTGAGTACAACTTTTATACTTTTTATTTGGCATTTGATTATACTTTGTTGTTAAGGTAGCAGGGAGTTAAATTTCTGTGGTTAGGCGGAGCAGAAAATCTTATAGAGTATATTATTATTAATGTTCATGATTAACTAGTACATTTTTCTCTCAATCATTAGAACAGAACTACCTGACGGAACAATCTAAACTTTTAATTCTTATATCTATTACGTAAGATACAGTTAGATTTAAGTAAAGGTGATAGATAGATGTATTCATAACAGCAAGTATTGGCTTGTGGGCAGACATTGTTCTTCTTTCTGCCTGAAGAAATCTTTTAAATGCTATTTGATTTATGCTATATCTAAAGTTCAAGCTGAACCTTTCTCATAGCTGTTCAAAAGTTTCCTTGGTGCAGTAATG
>NW_011888823.1:3496083-3530699 GCF_000151845.1 Pteropus vampyrus
ATCAAACTGTCCACTTATCATTGTACACCTTTATATATGCTATATATCTATTAAAATTTACATTAAAAAAATTAAGAGGGTATCAGTAAAATGGTCGAGTAAGCAGCTCCAAACTTCCATTCCTTCACAGAAACATGGGGAAAAAAAGAGGAATTGTCAGAACCAACTTTGTCAGAACTCTGAAAAATAGTCAAAAGTTTACAGTAACCAAGCAAATGCTAAATCAAGAAAAAGGCAACTCAAAAACAGTAGGAAAGTTTTGTGGCAGTTTTACTTGTCCTCATTTACCCCCTCTCCCAGCTGGATGACGGTCTTGAGGACAGCAGCCCGTGTGGGACCCTGGCTCCTGGTTCTGTAGGGAGCAGAGTAGACTTTATGTACAAATTATTGTGCTTGCTCTAACCTGTCTGGGGCTGCCTGAAAGACTGATGCAAGGTGCTCATCTCTGTTTCGTCTACTTCAGAACCAGATCGGGGCAGGAAAATGGCAGGTATTGCTCAAAAACGTTGCAAAGCAAAACTGCAGGATACAAAATAAACACACAAAATCACTTGCATTTCTATACACCAGCAATGAACAATCCACAAAGTAAACAATTCCATTTACAATAGCATCAAAGTGAATAAAATGCTTAGGAGTAAATTGAGTGAATGAGGCAGACAAAATTATTAAGATGACAATATTATCCAAAGCTATATTCAGATTCAATGCAATCCCTATTAAAATCCGAATGGCATTTTTACAAAAATGTCAAAACCTATCCTAAAATTCATATGAAATTTCAAGGGACCCAGAATGACCAAAACAATCTTAAAAAAGAACAAAGTCTGAGGATTTACACTTCCTGGTTTCAAAACTTACTACAAAACTGGAGTAATAAAAATAGAGTGGTACTGGCATAAGGATAAACATATTGACCAATGGAATAGAATTGAGAGCCCAGAAATAAATCCTCATACTTTTGGTCAATTGATTTTCCAAAACCATTGAATGGGGAAAGAATGGGTCCTTCAATAAACAATGCTGAGAAAACTGAATATCCTAATGCCAAAGAATGGAGTTGGACTCTATCTTACACCGAAAACAAAAAATCATCTCAAAATGGATCAAAGATTTAAATTTAAGAGCTAAAACTATAAAACTCTTAGAAGAAAATGGGAAATGCATATGACTTTGGATCTGGCAATGGTTTTTTAAGTACAAGGCCAAAAGTACAGACAACAAAAGAAAAAATAAATTGCACTTCATAAAAATCAAAGACTTTATGCATGAACAGACACTATCAATAGAGTGAAAAAATAATCTGCAGAACTGGAGAAAATATTTGCAGAATATTTGCAGAAAAATATCCAGGCTATATAAAGAAATACTACAACTCAAAAATAAAGACAATCCAATTTTAAAAACAGGCAAAGGACTTCAAGACATTTCTCCAAAAAAAGATATACATATGGCCAATAAGCATGTAAAAAAATGTTCAACATCATTGGTCATTAAGGAAATGAATTCAAAACCACAATGAGATACTACTTTATACCTACTAGGACATCTTTAATTTAAAAAGCAAACAAAAATGCAAAAATAGAAAATCACAAGTGTTGGCAAAGATGTGAAGATTATAACTCCTGTACATTGCTGGTGGTAGTGCATCCGCTGTAGAAAACATTTTAGTGTTTCCTCAAAAAGGTAAACATAGATTAACATGTGAAGCAGCAATTCCACTTTTAGGTATATACCCAAAATAATTCAGAACAGAGACTCAAACAGTTACTTGTGTGTCAGTGTTCATAGCAGTATTATTCACAATAGCCAAAAGATGGAAACTTCTCAAGTGTCTGTCAGCACAAGAATGGATAAACAAAAGCTGGCATATACATAAGTGGAATATTATTCATCCATAAAAAGAAATGAAGTTCTACGACATGCTACAACATAAACATTGAAAACATTATGCTAAGTGAAATAGCCAGACATCAAGGGACAAATATTGTATTATTACACGTATATGAAATATCTGGCGTAGGCAAATTCAGAGAGAGAGAGAATAGAGGCTACTAGGCGATGGAGAGTAGTCAGTGGGGAGTTATTAATAAGTACAGAGTTTCTGTTTGCGGTGATGAAATATTTGAAAGTAGGTAGTGATAATGGTTGTGTAATACTGTAAATGTAATTAAGGCCACTGAACTGTGCACTTAAAATGGTTAAAGTGGCAAATTGTACATTACATATATTTTACCACCATAAAAGAATTATACAGAAAGAAAGAAGGAAAGAAGGAAAAATAGGGAGAGAAGGAGACCAAGATCAGCCCAGGGCTGAAGGAGGTAGTAGTAAAGTGAGAAATTTGGCATGGCATTCCATTAAGCCAAGCTGGAGTCTATGCCCATGCTCCTACCTGTGCACGTAATTTATACTCCTAAGATTCCTCACTCTAGAAGTTTGTTAAATTGTAGAAGCAGAGGGTTGGCTGGACCCATGAAGTATACTCACTAAAGCAAATGAGAGGTCATGAATAAAACCAAAGGACCCACCTCCACTTTCAAACCCACAGTTTGGAAATACGCCGTAAGTAATATTTGAGTAATGATGTTGAAAACACCATTTGACAACTGGCAGAGGTTTTTATTTGGACATGTACTGTCTATTTCATCATTTTCAATGAGGGAAAATGTATAAAAGCCACATTATACAGAAAAAAACCACTAAAAATATCATTTGTAAATTATTTATTACTTTACGAACTGTTATTACTTTATGACAGTGAATCGATCATATTAATTCACTGTCACATTTGTCAGTCTCTTACTATTCTTGCCTCTTTTTTAGCTTCATATTCTGTCTTTCCTTCAACCTAGGTCTTCTCATTGATTTCTGAAGTCAGAAACTGCTACACAATACTAGGAAACAGGGTGGTACATGCATTCACTGATTCATTCGATAACTTTGGCCAATTCATCTAACCTCTTTAACACGTTTTTATTATGTGAAAAATAGAAATAATAATAATACCAATATTGAAGGAATTTTGTAAGAACAAGTGTGTGTGTGTGGCTAATAATAGCTACTATTTGTTTTGCTTGAGCATCGACTATAGGGAGAGAATTACACTTGTATCAATAAAATGTCTATAATATCTCTTCCAGTGACTATGATTTTTCTTCTGAAATATATCATGATGAGATTCTCATGTCAAAGACCTCATCTGTTAATACTCCAGCCCATAAGGAAAGTCATTTATACAGGACAGAGATGGATTATACAAAAAAAAAAAAAATTCTTATATCTCCAGAGATTTGAGCCTTTTATCATCTGGTAGGGGCAAGAGAGAGATCTGGTAAGAGAAATATGTCATGTTTATCTCTGCTATTGTCTCAGGTATGACTGCTGAGATATCTGGTCCTTATCGAGTCCATAGATTCTGATTTTGAGTGAGTTTCCAAAAAAGAGAGATGTGTCTTAAAATTTATATTTCTCTGCCAATGAGCACTCAAACTTGAGATGTCTGGTTTCAATCAAAGTCTTTCCAATTCTACATATACCATGCACTCTAATTATCATGATTATCTGCATATCAAGACTGATAATATCATTGCCACAGCATTATCAGTAGCTGATCTGACCCGGGAACTCCCTTCTTAGGTATATACTTGTGACGGGTTGAATTGTACGCCCTCCAAATTCATATGGTGAAGTCCTGACCCTCACTACCTCATATTGTGACCTTATTTGGGAATAGGGTCATTGCACATGTATTTAGTTAAGATGAGGTCATACTGGGGTAGGGTGGGCCCCTATTCCAACATGATTGGCGTCCTTATGAAAATGCAGAAGTTTGGACACAGGTATGCACACAGGGAGACGACCATGTGAACATGTAGACAGAGATCAGGGTGGTGCATCTACAAGCCAAGGAATGCCAAAGATTGCCAGCAAACCACCAGAAACTAGGAGAGAGGCACGGAACAGATGCTCCCTCATGTCCCTCAGAAGGAACAAACCTTGACGACACCTTGATCTCAGACTTACAGCTTCTAAAACTCTGAGACAATAAATTTCTATTTTTCTAAGCCACTCAATTTGTATTACTTTGTTACAGCAGCCCTAGCAAACTATATAATATCCAAAGGAATTGAAAACGGGCACTCAAACAAATACATGTACGTATATGTTCACAATAGCGCTGTTCACAATAGCCAAAAGGTAGAATCCAGCCAAATGCCCATCAATGGATAAATGGATAAACAAATGGTGGTATATACATACAATAGAATATTATTCAGTCATATTATTCATATTATATTCCATACAATGAAATACTATTCAGCCATAAAAAGGAATAAAGTACTGATAGATGAAACTTGAAAACATTATGCCAAATGAAAGAAGTCAGACACAAAAGATCACATATTGTATGATTCAATTTATATAAAATATCTAGAATAGGTAAATCCATAGAAACAAAAAACAGAAAGCAGAGTCTGGGGGAAGGAGAGCTAGGGTTTCCTTTTAGGTTAATGAAAATGTTTTGGAATTAGATAGTGGTGATGATTGCACAATACTGTGAATGTACTAAATGAATTATTCACTTTAAAATTGTTTTATGTCAATTTCACCTCAATTTCTAAAAAAAATACTGTCTTTACAATGCACAGGTCTTAAATGTAATTCGATGAGTTTTAACTAGTGCATTACCTATGTAAACAACACCCAATAAAGAAAAGAGCATCACCATCACTCTAGAAAGTTCCCTTGTGTCCCTTTTCTCACTATACTATTAACTCCCAGAGGAAACAATTGTTCCAATTTTAACCTCCATAGATTAGTTTCCTCTGTTCTTGTACTCCATATAAGTAGAATTACACAATATGTACTCTTTTGTGTCTAGCTTCTTTCACTCAATATAATGCTTTTGAAAGTCACCCATGTTATTGTAACTTGTGTGTGTGTGTGTGTGTGTGTGTGTGTGTGTGTGTGTGTTGTCGTCTATCTGATTTTAGTGTCAGAGTAATGCTGGCCTCATAAAACGAGTTGGGAAGTTTTCCCTCCTCTTCAATTTTTTGGAAGAGTTTGAGAAGGATAGGTATTAAATCTTCTTGGAATATTTGGTAGCATTCACCAGTGAAGTTGTCTGTTCCTGAAATTTAGTCTAGAGGTTTTTTATTATTGATTCAATTGCTAGTAATTGGTCTATTTAGATTTTGTTTTTCTTCACGATTCAGTCTTAGAGGACTTTGTTCCTGGAAATTTAACCATTTCTTTTAGGTCATCCAATCTTTTGGCATGTAATTGTTCACAGTGGTCTCTTATGATCCTTTGTGTTTTTTGTGGTATCAGTTATAACTTCTTTCATTTCTGATTTTACTTATTTGAACTTTTTTTCTTGGTGAGTCTAGCTAAAATTTTGTTAATTTTGTGTCTCTTTTCAGGGAACCAGCTCTTATTTACATTGATCTTTACTATTAGCTTTTAAATCTTTATTGCACCTATTTCCACTCTGATCTTTATCATTTCCTTCTACTAACTTTGGGCTTCATTTGTTCTTTTTCTTGTTCGTTTAGGTGTAAAGTTAGATTGTTTGAGATTTTTCTCATTTCTTGAGGTAGCCCTGTATTGTGATGATCTTCCCTCTTAGAGTCACTTTTGCTGCATCAATAAATTTTGGTATGAGTATTTCTGCTTTCATTTGTTTCTAGTTTTTTTTTTTTTTTATTTCTCCTTTGATTTCTTTGATGACCTATTGGTTGGTTGTCCAGGAGCATAGTTTGATTTCTAGTTTCATACCATCGTGGTGAGAATACATGCTTGATATTATTTCAATCTTCTTCAATTATTGAGACTTGTTTTATGGCCTTACGATCTATTGTGGAGAATGTTCCGTGTGCACTTGAGAAAAATGTGTATTCTATTGCTTTTGGATAGAATGTTCTGTGTATATCTATTAAGTCCATCCGGTCTGTTTCATTTAAGATCTTATGGTTCTTTAATGTTTCATTTCAATGTTTCTTTACTGATCTTCTGTCTGAATGATCTATCCATTCATCTAAGTGGGATGTTATTACATTACTATCAATTTCTCCTCTTTGGTCTGACAATATTTGCTATTTATATTGTAGTGTTCCTATGTTGAGTACATATATATTCATAAATCTTACATCTTCTTGATGGATTGATCCCTTTTATTATTATTATATAATGCCTCCTCTTTGTCTTTTATTAGTCTTACTTTAAAAGTCGATTTTATTTGAGTATAGTTATACCAGTTTTCTTTTCATTTCCATTTGCATGAAATATTTTCCTCCATCCCTTCGCTTTGGCTACATGTCCTTAATTCTGAAGTGAGTCTCTTGTAAAAAAATTTAGTCCATATACATTTAAAGTAACTATTGATAGATATACATTTATTCCCATTTTGTTAATTGTTTTCTGGCTGTTTTTGGAGTTCTTCTCTGTTCCATTCTTCTCTCATCCCTTGTGGTTTGATGACTTTCTTTAATGTTATGTTTAGGTTCCTTTTACATTTCCTTTTGTGTATTTACTAAGTTTTTTGTTTTGTGATTGCCGTGAGGTTCGAACATCCTACGTATATAACAATCTATTTTAAGTTGAAAACAAATTTGAACGCATTTCAAAACTACATTTTTACCCATTTTGTTTTTGATGTCACATTTTACATCTTATTTTATGTATCCCTTAACTAGTTATTGTAGTTTTAATTTTGTCTCTTCACCTTCATATTAGCTTTATAAGTGACTAATCCACTACCTTTACTATATATATACTTTTTATGGTGAGACTTTTACTTTTGTATGTTTTATTAGTGTTATTTCTTTTTGGCTTTAAGAAGTTCCTTAAACATTTTTTGTAAGGCTGTAGTTTTTCTTTTTATTGCCGAGTAGTATTATAAATCAGTTTATCTCCTGTTGAGAGGCATTTGGGTTGTTTCCATTTTTTGTTATCATAAACACAGCTGCAGTATTTTTGGTGGACATACAATTTCATTTGTGGGGGAGGGAGGATTGAATACTTAGGAATGGAATTGCTGAGTCATAAGTAAATATGTTAAGTCATAGGTAAATATGTTAACTTATATGAACTTCTAGTGTCCCATAGTAGTTGCAACATTTTACACTCAACCATCAGTCATATGAGAAAACCTCGACTGTTGCACATCCTCTTCAACATTTGGTCTTGGCTGCCTTTTTAACTGTTCTAGTGTTATCTCGTGGGTTTAATTTGCATGAAATGGTATTCCTTGTCCTTTTATATGTCAAATCTACTTACATACAAAACTCGCCCATCTTAAGTGTAATTTGGTGAGTTTGAACAAAAGCACAATCATGTTAACAATCACCAGGAAGATACAGAATATTTCCAATGCCCCGCCCCCTTATGATCAGTCTCCTCCCTCATGCATAGTCCCTGGCAACCACCAATAAACTTTGTCACTACAGTTTGCCTTTTCTAGAATGTTACATAAATGGAATTATAAAGTGTGTAGTCTTGTTTCTGGCTTCTTTCACTTAGCTTAATGCTCTTGACATGTTGTTGCATGTTATGTTTATTCCTTTTTTATACCTAAGTGGTATTGCAACAGACAGAACACAATTTGCTTATTCACTCACCAGTTGCTGGATATTTGGGTTGTTTCCAAGTTTTTGCTGTTGTGAATAAAGCTTCTGTGCACATTTGTACGCAGGAGTGAATTGCTGGGTCATATTTAAGAGTGTTTCACTATATAAGAAACTACCAAGCTGTTTTCCAATGTACTATTTTGCATTCCCGCCAAAATGTTTATGGTCCAGTTACTCCCCATTCTGACATTTGGTATTGTCAGTCTTCATTTGAGCCATTCTATTGCGTGAGGGGTGTCGGGTTTTGTATGTGTGTGGTTTTTTGTTTTGTTTTTCAGTCTTTTCCTCACCACTTCAAACCGTTGTGTTGAGAGCCAGCTTTCTATAGATCACAGGAAGGGAGCAGCTCTGCTACACGGCAACTCTGACCCAGAAGCAGGTCTTCTATGAATGGGTCAGCACCAGGTTCCCCAAGAAACATGCACTGTGTGACACGTGAGGTAGTGACCCTTTCCAACTACTGTTTCTCTGGAGAGGCTCTCTGCTCAGGACTCAGTCCAGCATGCCCCTGTACCACCTGGGGTGTACTTGGGCACCAGCCTTGAGGGACAGTGGGGCTCAGCCACACCACCCTATCATTCGGCGTTGGTGGGATTCGAACTTAGAGGTTGTTATAATCCCACAAGTGGTAGCTTTGACTCACTGGCTCCTTAGCCAAGCATATATATCAAATGTCTGAACCTATGTCATTATAGTTTTAATTGTAGCTTTCATTGTTCCAAAGTTGATTAAAGTTCAAGTCAAGTGAGCCTGTATCAATCCCTTGACACCGATGAGGGTGCAAACTCTTAGAGGGGGTCTAAGAGACAAAGAAGTGTTGAGAGGCTGGATGGAATCTCAAGCGGCATGCAATGGTGCTTCCTCAGCCACTTATCTCTGAAAACTGCCAATGTTTCTAAGTCTCAAAGTAGTTGAGTGAAAAAAAAAGTAGTTGAGTGATTCGAACAGCAGACAGAGCTGAGCCTGTCTTAAAGGACAAATCCAGAAGAAGCCAGGAGAGGGTCTCCCGGCTGCCTTTCGTGACCTCATTTAGGTAATTAATTCAACTGATGAGGTATGTGGAACGGACTGTGTACCTAATTTACCAACCTCCTTCACTGGCCCAGTGTTGTATGGCCTCAAAGGGCAATCGAGTGTGCCTTTTGGCTAGGGTGACAGGGAGGGACAATCACTCTCAACTAAATGGCTTGAAACCATGAGAATGGACCTGTGATGACAACTGTTCCTTGGCACAACTGTTGGATTAGTATACCTGCTCTTTGGATCTTGCTCTAGTTCAAGGTTTCTATTTTCTGTACCGTGCTCCTCCCCTTTCCAGCTACCAGGCATCCATTTCTCTCTTGCTATCTCTTTCTTATCAAAGCTTCTCTTGGGATAAGGTAATAATCTCATTCGACTCATATACTTCTATTGCTTAAAGTGCTTCCTTACCCAGGGAATGTCCATTCTGACTATGAAATATTTAATCAGAGAAGTAAATCCCCAACAAAGAGGAAAAGAAAATGAATAATGAGGATGCCTCTGTGTGCACTGGGGTGAAGGTGGAGGTGATGAGGTATCTAAACCCTGTTCTGGCCTCCTTTACCTCTAAAAGGCTCCACAGCTGTTACAGTTCCCTTGCGGAAAGGGTTTTACATTTCTTGCCTGCCTTTCCCTGTTCTATACAGGGTTTGGAGAGCAAATGGAGAAAAGAGTAACCCTGCATTAAGAACCCTCTAAGTCCTAAGGGCTTTTACTATGTTTTACTTAATTTTTACAACCCTGAAATGTAGGTACAGTAATATTATTTAAAAAAAAAAACAAAAACCTGAGACTTTAAAAAGTTAGACAATGTGCCCAAGGTCACACGGCAGAACTGAAATTTGAACCCAAGGTCAGCCTCCAAGACCTGTGCTCTTTTCCTATCACAAAGCCACCTCTTCATTAGTATTCCTGAGTGAATGTGAAGTAAACAGGAATAGCGACCTCTCTCCTGGCCTTCCAACCCAAATCCTCACTCTACCGCTCCAGAAATACTGTATTTCATTCCTCGATGCAGGAGGACTCATTCCTCTTTCTCCAAACAGGGACTGGGTACGTTACCAACTTAGGAAAACAACTGATGTGTCTGACAAACATTTATTCTACAATATCCCCAAATTTAAAATTAAAAAATCTCATTACTTCCCCCAAATTCCTTATTCAGCTAAATAACTTATACTGTGGATATTCATTGCAAAGTGTGTATGCTAAATGCTTAATAAGCAAGATTTAATTTTCTCTCAAGGGTGAAAAGGAAATATGATACATAAGCCGCATTCCTTCGCCCACCTTGCAAAACACTCACACCTACCAGATACTCAAATGTGATGAATATTAAAAATAATGTACGTACAAACACATTTTAAACTACTAAGGATACTCTATTTTCATCATTCATTTAATTTCATAAGTCCTCCGTGCCTCCCCCAGACCCCATTTCCACTATGCTGCAATGATGGTCCCCTCTCCAGTTACCGTGATAGGAATGGATTGGTTGTGCTGTCTGGGGATTCTCAGAGGCAGGCCAAAAAACTGAAGCTGGTTGCCAAGAAGCAAACCAGCCCAGGCAGGGCCCCATACCTAAGCCCTTGCACCAGAGGACCAGCCACAACAAAACTGCTTAAGCAGGTGGCGAGTTTTCTTAGGAAGACTGCTTATTGCCACTGTTATAAGGTTCATTGGGACATTTCTGCATCCAGGTAGGACAAGAGGGAGTTGTCTTCAAGGACCTTTCTTACTGGGATGAAACTAAAGTCCTTACTATGGAATAGAAAGAGCTGCCCCAGGAGTCTGCCACCAAGCTTTCTTCACAACTGTCAAGACAGCCTTCACTTTGGCCAGCACAGTCACCTGCGGGGCCTGAAACCCAATCAGGGCTCTTAAGTGATTTTTCCCTGGCTTGCCACAGAACTCCAGGAGTAATGAAACAAGGTAGTTTCCACCGTTCCAAAGCTCAGAGAGAATAAAGGCAGAGAGCCCAAGGTGAGACCATAAGCAGAGCTTCCTGCTTGACATGCAAGGGTGAAAACTTGGGAAGCACAGACAAGAGCCAGTTGGCTGCTTCCTGGGCCCTGCTGCTAGAAAAATGGAGTAAAGGGATTGCAGGGCTGGGGAAGGGGCAAGCAGCAACCAGGAAGTGCTGGGTTAAGAAAGAGCACAGTTTAAGAGAAAACAACCTTTCCCATCCACACTCTGCTTCCCCTGGGCTCCACTTGGCCCCAGGGAAGAGAAGCAGAACTTCTGGTTCAGGTGCTTGTGCCCTTGGAGACCTCCACCTGGACGGTTCACGCAAACATTTATTGAACACTCACTACTTTACTGAGTCTTGGGGAGGGAGGCACATTCAGTCAAGAGTACAAGTTTAGTCGGTAGGCTGCCTAGAAGCTCACCGTACAATGGTGGCTGCTCTTGAAACACAGCTGCCAAGCCAGCAGACTGTTTGCCCTGGTGACCTGTGAGCCAGACCCCGCTAATCAGTGACAGCAAAGGGAGTAAGCAGAGCATGAACCTTCCTCTGGGTTGTGGGGAAATCACGGTCCCTTCTACCCTCCCCCAGGACTGTGTCCTTTAATATATGGACAATAGCGACTGGGATTATCTGGGCTCCTTCACTGGGGCTACAGGAAATTCATAATGTTCACAGAACCTCTCACCCTTGGAAAGCCAAGAGCTGAAGAGGTAACATTCTAGAGAGAAAAGTCTAGAAGGCTGATCTAGTAGTGATATGAGGTCAGATTAGGAAGACCTAGGGCTACTGGCATGGTGGACATATGAAAAGACAAGTGGTCAGGTAGCGGGGAAGCCCCCGAGACTACTGTGATAGAAACGGGTTCATCACGTCATGGCCTCTCCCCGTCTACTGAGGAAGTCTGAAGCTGTCTGAAAGGGGAGCCTCAGGACAGAGCGGGATGGAAGGAGGGTGAGACCTGAGGAAATGAGGACCTTCAGAAGCCCCTCAATTATAAGGGACTTCAGGCCAAATACATCCACTAGGTTTTCTCCTCTTGAGCTCTAATTCAATCACTGCACCAAGGCCTAAAACAAACCACACGTGGCTCTCTGAAAGTAGAAACCAAACCCTGCTTTATAAGGCTGAGTGGCCATCATTGGCTTCTCTGCTGAGATATGAGGTACCAGCCAGTGAACCTTCCTCACCTTTTCCCCGTCCCCACCACCTCTCCAGCCCTCCAGACATCCATCTGCAATTCAACCACTTCAAAAAATACTCTGAGGAGGGGCAAGGTGGAGGGGGCGGGGGCTCCCGGCTGGCCGGTTCCCCTGAGGTAGTTAACACTGGTGCTCCCGGCAGGGGGCTAGTGGACAGAGGCCAGTCATGGGCTCACAGCAGCCAGAAGGCAGTCACCAGTTGACTGGGAGGTGGGAGAAGCAGAAAGTCTGGAAGGCTGCCCAGAGGTCTTGATCACAGGTAACAACTGAGTGGAGAGGCTGGGCTCTTTGCCAGTGTCCTCGCTGTCCTTTGAAGAAACGGGTTTCCTGGGGAAAGAGGAAAGGCCAGCTTGAGTCTTCTTGGGCTTGGGTGTGATCTCATCTTCAGAGGGTGCTGTGATTTCCTCGGAGCTGTGTTTTCTGAAGGGAACAGGTGGGGAAAGAAATGGCTGAGACACTGTGTAGCTGAGACCTCAACCTGTGATCTGCCTTCAGAGTCTGGACCAGGCATTCACAACATTATGGTGTTATAATTATGTGAAAGTATAAATAATCGTGAAATATATTTTATTTATCTTAAGGCTTGAGAGCTTAAGTGCAAGTGTGAATGTGTATGAGGGTACGAGGGCTAGAGAGTTCTACAGCTAGTGGGTATGGCTGAGAGCGGACATTGCAGATGATTCTGCGCTCAGCTCGGCTTCGCTGGGCATATACCAAGAGCCACCAGGAAGAAGTTATCCCCAATCAGAGAATGCTGATCTCATTATAGTCTGAGAAGAGAGGAAGGAAGAAAACTCCCTGAACTCACACTCAACACCGTTCCCTTGCCCAGGTAACACTCACCCCAGCTTGCTAGTCTCCGACTTAAAGAAAGCATTGAGTGCAGTGTCACCCTTTGGGACGGTCAGAAGTGATGTCGGGAGAGACCACTAAAAGCAAAGGAAGCAACGAGGCCAAAAGGGTGAGGCAGAGATCAGGCAGGAGTGTTAGGGGTCCTAGCACTCTCTCCCAACTCTGCCCCCGAGTGGTTGTGGGGCTCCCCTACTTCCGTACCCTTCAGTCATGGGCCCATACGGGGAAAGGAATTGATTCTCCCCCAATTCAGACAAAAAGTGGAGGCTACAAAACATTTTTTGATCCTTGAAAGAAGAGCACTCAGGGAATTCTAGGAGGAATTATTTCCTTGAAAAGGAACGGTAGGTCATGAGACACAGGGGCAGGGCCTAAGGGAGAAGTGAGAGGGTCTGGACCTACACTCGACCCATGCTGTACTCTTCAGGCAGAGGAGGGAGGGGCCTGAGACAGGCTGCCCCCTCCCGCAATGGCATCACTCACCACTGGAGCAGAATCAGAGATGGCTCCTGTGTGGAACCCTTTGTAGCACCAACTCCGAAGCAGATCTACTCCTAGGACAAGATTAGCAGGGATGAGATTTAAGAGGGTGGAATCAATTGGCCAATTCTTCTTGCCAGGGAGGCCCATTTCTTGGTCTACTGGGATTTAATCTCTTATGAAACATGGTCTCCTTCGGGCAGCGAGAACACATCACCTTTGAGCTTGTTGCCATGGTACTTCTGTTCCCACTGGGTGGTAAGAATGTTGAAATATCGTGGTTGATCAAAAAAACGGAGATAGCGAGAAGCAATTCGAGAAGGAAAAATTCGTTCGAATTGACCCCGGCGAGAAAACTCGTCCTCCATCTCGACCAGAACTCGAACGTCATCTGGCGTCAGGACATCCAGCACAGATGCATAGAACTCCTGTGGCCCAAGGGACAAGGAGGAAGAGGATGTGACAGAAAGTGTAAGCCAGAGGCAGAGAATCAAGTAGCTGGGGGACAAGGAGCACAACTCTGGGGTCCTAGCGCCCTACGACTGACTCTCAGGGGACCACCAAGGCAGCCTGGTAGGCCAGCTCTGGACCTCATTTGTTCCCAAGTCTACTGAACTTAGCTGGGGGATGAAGATACTTCCGTTTGGGGTGAGGGGGGCCACCAGGGCATAGGGGTTAAATCGTTTGTTGGACAGAGTTGAGATCAGAATACAGCAACTCCGATTTGGCAACAGCCTCGTGTCTGCCACTCTTCCATCCGGCTCCCTCACCTGCTCTGAGAAAGACAAGCCTTTCAGGGGCTCACTGCTCCTCAGGGAAAGAAACTCAAAGGCTTTACAGCTTGGAGAACAGGGGTAGGCTAGTGCAGCATTTTGCTAAGAGCGGTAGTTCTTGAACATGTGATAAAGGCCATCAACTCTCTCCTGGAATGATGTGCATGTCAACATATCTCTGCCTACCAAGGGGATCACAGACCTGAGTTAGGAAACCCTGCCCTAGACAGAAGAAAAACTGGTTGCCTTCATGCTCCAAAAGTTTGAGCAGGGAAGCCTTCTGCTGGCCCTGGGGAGGAAGGTAATCTCCTACCTGATCAGGAGTTTTCTGGGCCAAGTAATAGGCTTTCTTCATCTTCTGTGCAGTGAAGTGCTCTGGTGCCATTCGAAATTTGTCCCTGGGGGAGCTGGGCAGGCTAAGGTAGGGGGTGGAAAGGGAGAAAGGGGAAGGTCAGCAGCTTTACAACCTGAGGACATGTGCAGAGAGGGTCCAGCCCAGGAAGACTCCCTTCTCAAGAAATGACAAAGAAATATGGGCAGACACGTTTGTTTCTTGAGTAGATCAGACTGCAATGCACTTCATTCAAGTAGCCTAAGAGTCAAGTACTATGGAAGAACTAAAAGACTACCAAGTACCCTCTCTAGGTTGTACTTCAACAGTAAAAAAAAAAAAAAGACAGAGAAACTCTGGAATAATTGCTGTATACCTCAGTTTAGTTTAACTGCATCAACACTATCGGCTGTGTGATCCTGGGCAAATTACTTGACCTCTCTGCACCCCAGTTTCATCATCCACATTACTACAATTACTACTGAGAGATGCAAGAACAGCCTCCAAGAGGATGGCAGGTGTCAAAAGACAAATAACAGCACAGAGCCAAACATGAGTCTACAAGGTGTGACAGGGAAAGCAAGTTTTGTTACCAGCAAATCAGGAATTGAATTCCAGCTCTACCACTTTTTAGCTGACCTTGGATGGGCTACTTAATCCCAGTGTTTTTCAGCTTCCTCATCTGTAAACTGAAGATACCAATATCAGCCTCACGGGGCTCTGAAGATAAGTTACAGGTTTTTCCTTACGTATAGCAGGTACTGACTAAATATTTGTTCCCTTCCCTCAAGAGTGGTTCCGAGTGGTTTGGGGATATGAAGGAGAGAGCCCACACTGAGGTAGCTTCCCAAGATGGTGCCTTGAGCTAGGCTTTGCTACATGGGTAAGGTCGCAATAGGGAGGTCTGGTTGAGGGGAATTTCAGGAGGAAGAAACCTCACAAGCAAATGAGGGGACGCTATGGGGAAAAGTGAGAAGCAACGAACGTTTCAGAGACTGGATTAACTGATCTTTAAGGATCCTTCGAACCCTGAGTTCTATGAGTGATTGGTCTGTCAGAGTACAGAAGCCTACAGAGTAGAGCAAAGGGAAGGGTGCCTGGGAAGAGGAGGCTGGGGCCTTAAATGTCTGTGTGAGGAGTTTTGAGCTGATTCCCCATGCCCTATGCAGGTTCCCGAGCAAGGGAACAGTATAGCTGAACGTGCTTTTAGGGGTGCTGACGCTGACGTGACAGAGATGTGTGGGTAGACTGCAGAAGCAGACTGAGCAGCAAGGGACAGCAAGCAAGAAGGAGCGCCCAGACACCATTCCTTTCCAGAGCCACAATGGGGGCTGTTCATGCCGCCAGCTGAGCCACAGATAAGCAAGGAGGCTGACCTGGTCATGGAGCTGCTGGAGCTGCTGGAGCTGGAAATGATATCCTCTGTGTTGGGCAGAACAAAGCCCGCCAGGTTCAGAAGGTCACGGATCATCTGGCCTTTGATACTGATGTCCAGCGGAGAGTTGGAGTGGAGGCTTCAGGGAAAGGATACAACGAGTGGTAAAAGCACACTCCAAAACTGTTTCTGGTCACATGTCTAAGTCAGTGCTAGCCCCATGTACTCCCTGGTTTCTCTAGGATGAAAGGACTCTGTCAAATTCATGAGCACCATCATGGGTGTCTTCTTGCCCCACAGATAGTGAATAACCTTAATCAAGAGTGGTTCTGCCTATGAACTTCGTTTGCTAGGAGAAAGCAGGTGGTGGGATCAAGTTCAAAAGAACAGCTTTTAACAAAGAACCTTGAGATAATGGCAAAGAATGAGTAAATGAGCAAACATACAGATGATACAGGGAAAACTCAAGTTCTAGTGAAGGAAAGGTCTGCCCAAAGTAAGCAAGACTAAAGCAGAAATAGGATCATAAGGACACAGACAGGGTTCTACTGTGAGCGCCCGGAGAACACCACCTACCTCGGGGAAATGTTGACTTCCAGGACCCAGGGCTTGAGGTTCTCATCCAGCATGATGTCGAAACCAAAGAGCTCATGGCAGCTGTAAGGTCGCCGCACGTACATCTTTAGCAGGCTGGTCACGTAGGGTTCTGACCTGGTTATAAGGAGGAAGAAGTATTCAGCCCAGCTCTTCCCAGAGGGCTTTACCCAGAGCTGCCCTGCCAGTGGACTGGCCCAGAGATGGGAGACCAGAAGCAGCCCAGAAAAAGCAGCCCTCAGGAGAGGCGTCTGACTAGGGGCCAGCTTCTGGGGATGAATTGCAGTAGAAGAGCAGAGTTTAACTCTATCCACTCCTTCCTATCCCCTGTCCCCAGGAACTGAAGCACAGCACTGTCAAAGTCTGAAACACAGCAGAATGGAGGACCATGAGAAAAGAGGGGGTTCAGTGGCAAGCCCCACACCAAGGTGGCAGAGTGACTCACGAAATGATGGTTTTGACAACAACATCCTTTATCTTCTCCCAGATGGCATCGCTGTTGACTCCCTTCTGGCTCAGGTAGTTCCACAAAGCCTTCAGTGCCCTGCAAGGTGGGAGAGGGGGGTGAGAGTATTTGGAGTTATAGTCTATGAATTGAGTGATAAAGAAAAGAGAAAGAAAAGGGAATTAAAAGCCCATATCTTCATATCTCTTCTTTTGATCTTCTGGATTGAGAAATATGAGCTTGAATGCAAACAGACCAATTATGAATTGCCAAGTGTTTATATAATCTTTGGATCTCATATTAACCCTCCACTCACCATCTTCCTGAACCTCCCCAAACCCAAGAACCCTGTGCTTCTCTAGGCCTCCGCTTGGCAGGGACAATGCCTAGGTACCATTTGTGGCCCTGGCAGGCCGTTTCATCTGCATTGGCTTGGTACTCAGCATTCTTTTTATTGACACTGTAGTTGGTCAGGTGCATGAACTTGTTGCTAAGGCTCTTCATGGAAGGGGAATACCTGAAAGTGAGGAGAAAGGCAGAGGTGAGACGGTGAGGCAGCAGACAGACAATGGTCCAAACACTTTCCCAAATCTTGAGGAGGTAAACGGCAAGTGAACAGATGTTTTCAGATGCACGAGAGCCTCAGAAGTATGTCTGTTGGTAAGGTTTCTAGAACACCACAGCTAAACTCATCTCCTTTATCCTACCTCAGTCCTGCAGGAAGACCTTCCCCAGATTCAGTGGAATAGAGAACCTCCTTATTTCCCATTCCTCATGTGATACTGTGATTTATAATAAGATATATATATATATCAGTCTCTGCCCCCAGTTCCTGGCACAGAGCTCCTAAAACCCTCATAAGTCCCTAAGTGATAAAAGCATTGAGCATCTTTTGTTCTAAAGTTTGGTCTTTGGCCCCAGTTCCAGACACAGGGCTCCTAAAATCCTTGTGATTTCCTGGATGCTAAAGAGTATCTTTTTTCTAATGAAGTGATTTTGGGTGGGTGCCTGGATGAGAACTGGTGACCAGAAATACCAACTCACGACTAGAAGCTTGGAATTTTCAACCCAGCCCTCCATTCTCTTGAGAAGGAAGATGGGCTGAAAATGGAGTTAATGATTGATCATGCCTATGTGCTGAAGCCTCTGTAAGAATCCCAACAGCATGGGCTGTGAGAGCTTCTGGACAGGTGAACACGTGGAGGGTGAGCTGGGAGAGTGGCACACCCAGAGGAGGAATGGAAGCGCCACACCCCTTCCCACATACCTTGCCCTACACATCTCTTCCATCTGGATGTTTGTCTGTATCCTTTATCACACCCTTTTTTTATACTAAACTAGTAAACATAAGTAAACTGTTTTCCTAAGTTTTGTGAGCTCTCCACCAAATTAATCAAACCCAAGAAGGAAGTCATGGGAACCTCTGATTTATAGCTGGTAGGCGAGAAGCACATGTGGCAACCTGGACTTGTGACTGGCATCTGATGTGGGAGGTTGGGGAGCCTCGTGAGACTGAGCCCCTAACCTGTTGGATCTGACACTATCTCCCGGTAGATGTTGTCAAAATTGAGTTACACTATAGGACACCAAGCTGGTACTGCAGAGAATTGCTCGGTGTGGGGGGAAAAACCCACATATTTGGTGACCAGGAACGTCAGAAGTGTCATGTGTAAAAGTAAAGGAGCCACAAAGGGGGAAAGGAAGACTAGGTTTTCCCGAATACCCCACCTTCTCCTTTGCTAACGAAAACTACCAAAACATTTGTTATTTTTATTGGGCGTCCTCCAGTTTCCCTTCCTCTCAGAAAAGCAAATCTCCGAAGCTATCAGGGTGACACCTCACCACTACCACATACTTGCAACTGGCGAAGCGGACAAGTCCATCTGAAAAGAGGTAAATCCGTAGAGGCTCATAGGAGGTGACGTAAACATAGATTCGCAGATCAAACTTGCTGCCACTGATGAGGTAGGGTTTGTGTAGATACCTACACAGGGAAAGGCCAGCTTCAGAGACACGGCGGACGAGAGCGGGCTCAGTGAGTAAATGAGCCATGGCAAAAGCCAGCTAACAGTCCCCTAGATAAAGATTTAACACATTTCCCATTTGCCTCGAGTATACTTGCCGGTGGCACTTGCAGCTGCAGCATTTGCCCCGAGATAACTCACAGATTACAGTCCTAACCTCACCCCCAAAGTCTGCCACGAAACATCTCCCTTTCATTATTATTTTCGCATTTCTCTAGTATATCGAAAGTCTTTTGAGACAAATGATATTGTTCTATTTATAGCATTCTGTTTTTAGTAGTGGTATTTCCATTTACGAAATTTAGTAATTCTTGATCGCTGAAATTGTCAAAATCCTAGAAAACGTAGCATTTCTATGTGTGATGTTAATGCTGGCAGTGAGCTGCACTTTTTTTTCTAAACAGGAAAAAGGTTAAAACAGTTGGCTGAAGAAAGTCTTTGGCTGGGAGGACAAAGGGCAGAAGAACATGGTAAAAAAGGGAACTTTCATGGGGAAGAAATGAGAAAATGAAGAACGGGATCTAAGCTGGAGGCAGACTCACCTCTGTACCAGAAGGGGCCTTCGCTTGGGGAGCTGACTCCACTTGTGAATGACCTGGATGCCAATGCCTCGAGCTGATGCTGGCTAGAAGTGAAAAGGAGAAGAGATTTGCTCCTGGCCCCACTCTCAGACCATGGTCTACTACCCACTGTGACCCACTCACTGGTTTAACAATCCACTTTTGGCGGCTGCTGCTCTCCCAGGCTTTGCGCAGGAGCTTGGCATCCTGGGGCAGGATAAAGGACTGGGGGAAGAAACTGAACTCCTTCTTGCCAAAGCGGCTCTGCATGCGGGACAGGTTCCGCCACAGTCGGTCCTTTCGCCCAATCTGGAATGAACCTGGGAAGTGGTTTAGCTACCGGAGGGACAAAGGGTAAGAGCAGGGAGAGGGCCCAGGTAAGATCACGAGGAAGACAGCAGGACACGCTATCCCATTCCAACTTCCTTAACAACTTTCTGAGCTCCTGGTCCACCTTCTTATCACTAATGATCCTTAAAACATTCAGCTGCTGAGCACTCACCAAAAGATAATTAAATCACAACAAAATTCAGTGCCTTCTAGTTGATAGTTCATGACATAATAGTAATTCGGACAGACAAGATATCCACCTTAAGTGCAAAGAAAAAGCTGTTAAGTCTTTTTCCACAGCAGCCTGTGGGACAAACACAGGAAAGCACCTGGCCTTCAGTAAGTCTGTGAGAAAGGGATTCATTCATTCCGACATGAGACCAGAGCCCTCTTTATAAATATTTGGCTTGGAAGAAGGGAGATAATGTGCAGTGGTTATAGGGGAAACGTAACAAACTGAAAAGACACTGCATCTCAAGAAAGACATTAGAGAAAAAAGTGTCTTTGAGGGGCTATGACAGCTAAACTGCTAGATGTGTGTGATATGCTAGGGTCTCACACTGCACCTTCTTCCTGTACTTTCTTCACTTCTCTATAAACCTTCCTACTTCTCCTTGGTCATCCACCTCTTCCCTCAACACCAGCCTCCTCCCGCCTAGTCCAAAATCCTGGGGAAAAGTGCCCCAGAAAGGGCCCCTACCTTCTGATGCTCCCGAATGGATCGGAAACTAGGAGACTTCATGTGGTGACCCCAGCAGCCCAGCCAGTCATCATTTTCTACAGAAGGCACATCGGGAAGTCAGTCTTGCTAGCAGCTCAGTTCCCGGGACAGAGAGGCCCAGAGGTCCCACAAATACCACTGGGCCTGGGCGTAGCTCCCAGACCCTGCTTTCTAAGAGTTACCATGGAGCTGTCCTATGTGAGATTCTGGGGTCAGGGGCAGAACAATGGCCCTCCGTCTTCCAATTTTGAGGAACAGGCTCCAGGCCAGGGAGTTCAGAGCTACGTCCTCCTAACAGGTTGGAAACTTCAGGACAGGGTCCCCACACAGCAGGAGGTCTCTAGGCTCTCCTCCTGCCCAAAGCCCATCTACTGGGGCCAAGGACAGGCTCGCAGTAAAGCAAGTGACTCACTCTTGCTGATTTTGAAGTGAGACCTTCCAATAGTCTGCTTGACAATGTTGGGGGTCACTGCACTCATCTTCCACCGGAGCAGCTTCCTCTGTTCCCAGGGAAGTTTCTCCACTAAGGAAGAGGGGATAGGGGTGGTCGAGAAGAGCAGGAGCATCATGGTGAGAAGAGGAAAAAGGAGGCACTACTGCTCAACCTTCCCTGGGTACGCAAGTCACTAAATATTATTCCAGATCAGAGTTTCAAAGGAGCGCACTTGGGGGAAGAAAAAGGGCTGCATGGGGATGAAGAGCACAGAAAGGAGAGAAGGTTGAAAGGGTGGTGGTGGGGGGGGGGAAGATTAGAGGGCAAGAAAGAAGCATGAGATTATGGGGCTGAAAAGGGTCAGCTCAAGGACAAGAAAAGGGTCTTCATATTGGACCAGTGAACCAGGTGGGGAACCGAGCAGCATAACAGCCATTCTAGAAAAGCCCCTCCTACCCTTCTCCCACCTCCTCCCAGCTTTGCTAGCATCCTTCTCCCGGGGGCTCTTCTGGGCTCGGACACTAAGGTTTACCTCTCTCATCCCGGGTGCCAAAATAGATGGTAGGGGGCACGTTGGGAAAGAGACTATAGATGAGAGCTGGTCGGACAACTTTCTCACTGGCAAGAGGTTTGGTCAGAATCTCCATGCAGCCTCTAAGAAGAAAAACAGACATATAGTACAGAAAGGGAAAGCCACAGTCCTTAAGTGTCTTTACTATTACATACACTTTCTTTTAGGGTGCTGTCTTTTAAATTATATTTCTACAAAGACAAGTGCTCAATAATTATTTTGCAAATATTACTCAATAACGTGCTAGGGCTAACCTATATACAACCACACCATTAAATGTCACCTAAAGACAAGGCTTTTCAATATTTCATTCTGTGATACAGTTCCAAAATTTCCTGTGAGAAGCCATGGCCTGGGGAAGTCCACGTAAAGAGTGGTTCTGAGAACAGGTAATGAGTTTGGGTGGATACCAGTAGAAGAATATGCTACACTAAGACAAAGAGAAATAAAGTGAGAGAAAAGCAGGAAAAGGAGGAAAAGCAGAAAAGACCTCAGAAGAGGTATAGAGATTTTTAAAAAGAAAAACGGAAAAGGCAACAAAGAAAACAAACAGCGATACTTCTAACTCATTTTATATTTAGGTGTATCTGAGAATACACAGCTGATTAACGCTCTTCTCCATTTGGAAGATGATTTGTGACCCGATTTTTATGTAACAGTGTAGTAATGCCGGTCTGAGAATCTGGGGCAGTGGGCCATGGGGTTCCTAGTGTTGCTCCAACAATGGCTCGGCCAAGGCTATCTCAGGGGTCTCAAAACAGAGACTATCTCAACTATCCATTGCGTAGGAGCTGACAGACCCAGACCATTTCTTTAAATAGCACTGAAAATGAAGAGAATGGTATTACTCTCTGTTCTGAGCTGATATGATCTATAAATATTAATATTTAAGATTTTTAGCTTATAAAAAGCCATTCTACCCATTATTTTACAGCATAACAGAATTAGGTACTCTATGTAAAACACATTAGTGTTTTAAACCTTAGAGGTTTTCAATGAATTTTATTGGGTCAAGTTAAATATTAATTCCCAATTAAATAATTCCAATTAATTCGGCTCTATTCCTTATTTCCAAAAACTTTTACTTCAAAGGCTTTTAATTTACTGAGTATCAGAATTTAAGACTGGTGAAAATCAAGGAGAATGAGTTAATTTTTTTTAAAAAAAGACACCTGAAACTAATGCATTGTATGTCAGTTGTAACTTACAAATAAAATTAAAAAACAAACAAAACCCCCCAACAAAGATAGGAATGTTAAATGGTACAGCCATTATGGAAAAAAGTATTGGCAGTTTCTTAAAAAAATCAAACATGCAATTACCATAAAATTCAGCGATTGCACTCCTGGACATTTATCTCAGAGACAGAGACTTATATTCACACAAAAATATGTACATGATGATTTATTTGTAATAGCCAAAAAGTGGCAACAACTGAAATATCCTTCAACAAGTGAATGGTTAAACAAATGGTGGTACATCCATACCATGGAATACTACTGAGCAGTAAAAAGGAATGAACTATCGATACGTGCAACAATCTGGATGAATCTGCAGAGAATCTGCTGAGTAAAAAAAGCCAATCCCAAAAGGTTATACACTGCTATTATTCCATTTGTAATAACATTCTGAAATGCCAAAATTATAGAATAAATCAGTGGTTGCCAGGGGTTAAGGCGGCGCTGGGCGTAGGAGGGAAGTAGGTGTGGCTACTGGGTCATCAGCAGGGACTCTTGCAGTGCAGCCTGTATCCGGACTCATGGTAATGCCTTGATTATACTATAATTACCGTAGTTTTGCTAGATGTTACCATAGGGGAAACCGAGTAAAGAGTCTGGGGGATCTCTCTGTATTATTTCTTACAATTGCATTTGGCTCTATAATTGTCTCGAAATCGAAAGTTTAATAATTTTTTAAAAAAACAGAAAATCTTCGTTAGCTGCCTCTCAAGAGTCCTGGACTTATCCACAGGGGGCTTGGCTTCTGATCTAGCAATGCTGGAAACTATGACCTTGGAATAGCTACTTAACTTCCCTGGTTCTCAATTTTGACATCTGAAAAAAGAGGCTGGATTTGTTGACCTCCATCTTTAAAATTACATGATTCTTAGAAAAACAACATGGAACTGGAAATGCAATAAACTATTGCTGAGTAGAGAAAGAGAGGCAGCGTTTTCAATGATCTTTCTGTAATTGCCAAATTTTCTGTAATAAATATATAAATCTTTCATAATTGGGAAAAATAAGATTTAGCAATCCAAAAGAATTTCTGTTTTAGTCATTCTTAAAATGCAAAGTGGTTTGGAATTCCTCAACCTCTATATGCTTGAAACCCTATGTTTTAAGCCTCATATAGATGAGAAGGCCTGTGAATTTTGTAGGAGTTAAATTAATTAATGAACGAATTATTAACAAACACCTTGTGTGAATTTTATCTCAAAAATCAGAGAGATTAAATAAAGACTATGCAGCTGTCTTCAAGTAGGCCTGAAAATAAACCCAGATCACCCTTAAGTATGGAAGAGGTGGGCCTCCAAGTCAATTACATGTTTACTATCTTTCCCTTATGGAGAGTGGAGGTGCTTAGTCAACATCCAATACATACAACCAAAAATTGCTTTGCTTTTCTGAAAGGAGGATGAGTTAGGCTTAAAGTAACAAAATTTATGCACCAGACTCAGGGTATCTATGACCGGATTTCTATCCACCTTCATAGAAAGTCCCAAGTCTGTCTCTCCACTTGCCCAACAGCTTTCTCTGCCTTTCTGGTTTGGGGTTCTAAAATTGTTACAGCCGTTGCCACCATCATATTCACAGAGATACAGTTTGCTTTGTCCACACGAACCAGGCATGGATAGTCCTCTTTCCTCTTAGCTTCATCTAAGGCACAGATGACACAAAGGAAAGCAACCTGACTCCGGCAAGCCTACACACCTAGCTGGATTTTAATTCAAATTAGAAATTTTTCTATTAATAAAAGAAAAAACTCACCAATTTTCTAGATTTATATTTTGTTTCTTTTACATTTTCGATAGAAGTTATTTTCAAAGAGAACAAACTTTATTTAATGTTTAGTACTTTGGGGGTTCTTTTTAATAGTTAATAAAACAATATAATGATGACAGAGCCTCCTTATTGAGGCAAGGTTGGGAGTGGTCCGGGGAACATGGAAGATTATGCTGAAGAATGTTAACTTTCTACCCAGAAAGGTGGTGTACAGAATCCTTTAGCAAGTTCTAAAAATCTTTAGCACAGTAACATGCCCTCGTTCACAGTAATTTCCTTAGTCCTGCATTCTTTCCTCTCCTCAACTCCCCATCTCAGTTATGCAGCACCCCACGACTACTTGTTTCACAAAAGAAGGGGCTACATTAACAGACTGACTTTTTGGTTCCCAGAGGCCGATATCATTCAGACTCCACCAAGGGCAGTCAAAAACATAATGTACATTAAAGCTACAGTTTCTAATTTGATTTCTTATTAAGGTTAATGCCACGGTCTTATTTCCAAATATAAAACTAACCTCACAAGGGAGCAAAAGAGCATTTTAAAAAGCTCCAATTAGTGGTATATCTATTTCAGAACTGTTTCTGACAGTAGGACACATTTGTGATGCAAGGTGGCAAATAACCACATGTGGGTGGCCTAATTAATAATTTACCTCAAACTTTACGTTTCTTCATTAATTTCATTTCTTGAAATTATCTGCTTTTGACTTGAACAGTTTCTTGGAGCCTAAAGACCAAATTGCTGTCCAAGAAACATGGTACTGTTTTTAAACCCAGCCGATGAAATATGTTTTTGGTCCTTTCCATTGTTTTTTGTTTGAAAATTAAAGCCTCAAATATAAAAATTTGACAAAAATTAATTAGGGTTAACAGGGTCATTACTTAGGTAATTAATCTCTTTATAATCCTAAAGAGAGAGAAAATGAGTATCTACCAATGATCTACACAGCCAACACTCACCGAGAGATCACTGCTATCGACTCACTGGGGGAGACAGCACTGAATGAGGAGCACTCTGAGCCTCCTGCGGGGGAAGCAGAGAAGTTCTGAATGAGAGAGGCTGCTACACAAACTCACTAAGCTTAGGCAGCTCTTCATTGGACATCTTGGCTCAGCCTTCTCACGAAGCCACAAGCACCACCCTGCTGCCTTGCACTGCCTTGCCTGAGCAGCAGGGAGAAAGCAAGACTGGTAGGAAAGGAGGACTAGAGAACAAAGGCCCCCCAAAACCACTAGCCACCACCCTTGGACCCCCGAGGTGAATGAATAATGTAGATCATAAAGTGGGTCACAGACCTGGTACACAATTATTAGCCCCCCTCCCCCAGCGGGTGGTAACCAATTCCCAGTTGGTGGTAAGAGGGTCCCCTACTCACTCTCCTCCTCTTCGTTCTCATCATGGCTGCAGCAGTCTTCCAAACCATCTACGAGCTCTTCTTCTAAATCTTCAGCCTCAACCTGGTCTAGCTGGAGGTCAGTAGCTGAACTGTAAGAAAGAATCATGCCCCCAGCCCAGCCAATTCAATAACAGAGGTCACAGCTAAGATTCTCATTCCTTCATCATCTCCCAATGATTGTCTCTTCCCTAGCCACCAATCTGCTGTCTCTTGCCTGGGCCTCACAACTCATTTCTTTCGCCCGCAGAGCTTAGGTCTAGCTATAGTTCCTCAACCCCACATCCCCTGTTCTGTAGAGAGGCACTGTCTTCCATCTTCTTTGCAGTCCCTCAGAGCACATAAATACAAAATTCTGCATTCAAAACACCATCAATGAACATCTGGTAATTGACTTCAAAGGTCCCTAGACCTCTCTCTGAACAAGGCCTTGGTGAACCAACGTTCCAGAGAAGTAACAAGGAGCCAAGAGAAGAAGCCAAGTATATGTATGTCCTAACTCTGAAACAGCTGTCATACTAGGAGTGTCTGAGAACCTGATTTGGTTTGGAATTAAGCAGAAAAGTCACAGACCACAACAGTTGGTTTTTAAAATTCTTATTTCTCCCTGGTTATAACCTAAAGCAGAGGTCAGCAAACTGTTCCTCTAAAGCAGAGGTCCCCAACCCCCGGGCCAGTCCATGGCCTGTCAGGTACCAGCCCATGGCCTGTTAGGAATGAGGCCACACAGCAGGAGGTGAGCAGAGAGCTAGTGAGCAAAGCTTCGTCTGTATCTGCAGCCGCTCCCCAGTGTTAGCATCATCGCCTCAGCTCCAGATCAGGCATTAGATTCTCATAGGAGCACTGGTCCGTGGGGCCAAAAAGGTTGGGGAACACTGCCCTAAAGGACTATATAATAAATGTTTTCAGTTTTGTGGACCACTCAGTATGTCACAACTACTCAACTCTACCACTGTCACAAGAAAGCAGCCATAGACAGTAGTAAACAAATGGGCGAGGCTGTTTCAATAAAACTTTTCAAAAGTAGGCAGTGAGTGGGATTTGAACTACAAGCTGTAGTTTGCTGACCTTTGTCCTAATGTGAAAACCAAAATTCTAGGGCAGCTAAAATAGAAAACCAACCTTCAGAGACACAGGATCAGTGTCACCAAATTATGATGAACACATGCTGCGGCTCTAAATGAACTAAAAGCTTTCTCCGACTTACCCACTATCCCTAGCAGATGAGTCCAGTTCCCTGGCTTCTTTAGGTCCCTCCTTCCCAAGCTGGCCTAGATGGATGGAAGAGAAGCGAGTGGCCATATCAGCTAAGCCAAAGGGCTGAGAGGGAGAAGGCAGAACTGGAGTTTTGTCTTCTCCAAGTGGAGGGGAGTCGACTGCAGATTCAGAGGCAGGGCTGCAGCTGAGCCCATTGGCGTGTGAGGCAAGGAGGTGAATGCTGATGCGTTTGGTACAGAAGACTGTACCATCTAACTCCGAGGTGTCTGAGGCTCCAGGGAGGACCCTACTGTCCGCTCCAGCATCCTCCTGAGGGAACTGCTGGCCTACCACAGGAGGTTTCCACCGTCTGTTCCTGTTGAGGAGATCCCACTGCAAGCTGGGGTTCACGAGACATGATTGATCAAACTGGCAGCCTTGCCTCGGCTTCTCAAAGTCTCTTGCAGTCAACTTCCTCACGGCCTCAGTGAACCGAACCTCCCTGGTCAGAGCCTGGGAAACAGAGTCACCATCCAGGCCACAGAGATGTGGCTTTGCCCTCATGGCTAAGTTACTCTGGTTGTACTGAGGAGAGGCAACGCTGGTAGTAGAGGTGTCTGAGGAGCTAGGAGTAGACAGGGTGCTATGGGCAAGGGTGTCATATAGTTCAGTGCCATTGCTCTTGGGTACCTTGTGTTCAACAGGCTGCAGTGCACAGTCTCCAGTGCCCCCTGAATGATGCCAGGAGACAAGCTGAAACTTGGGTGAAGATACTGGCTTCAGGCCCTCTGTGGCTTGTGATAAAGGCACTTTAGTGCTATTTGGCCGCATGAAGGAGTTGTTATTCAGCATGGGCTTGTAGGAGGAGGACGAGGAAGGGAGTGGAGAAGGGATCTTCCCTGAGATGGCAGAGGCCAGGCTCCTCCCTGAGGAGTTTTCCCCGGCTGCTCCCAGTGAGAGGTGTGGATCTGTGGATGAGGATGCCATGGGCTGGGCCATGGGGAAGACCGTGGAAGAAATGGTTTTATTGGCAGTGAGTCTGACAGGGAGGCTCTTTTGAGGGAGAGAAAACGGTCTTTTCTCAGACAGGCCTGAACGCAAGCAGAAAGACTCCAGCTGCTGGTATGTTTTGTGCCTGTAGTTGGAGCGCCGGTACAGCAGGGTACTGCTGAACAAGTCCGGGAGAGAACGCAGGTAACAGGAGTTGCTGTGGCCTGCAATGACGGCTGTGGTCCCAGAGCTACATAAAGTGCTAGGGCAAAAGAAATATGCTGGCTGGGGTGAGACACCCAAGAGGCCTGGGCCCAAACCTGCTGAAAGTGTCCCCACGTGTTTCCTCTCCAGCTTCCAGATTGGCTTCACCTGCTGATGAGCCTGAGCCCAGACTTTGCCCTCAGAAGGTTTCTCAGGTGGCGGGGCAGGCACTGTGCCCGAGGGACCACTCTGCTTAAAGCCGTTTGCCTGGCGGAGGCCAATACTGTAGTGCTCTGTTCCTGCTGAGGCCATGAGGGGCCCACATCATGGCCACATGGCCTCATGGCCCGGCTTAGGTAAGATGCCACACACCTCCAGTAGCAGCAGCTGCATCCTTCAAGTCTGTTGGCCTGAAAGGGAGAAAAACAATTGGGAATGTTACAGCCCCGGGGGGACAAATACAATGCTACAGTCGTCCTCAGGTGAGAGATACAGTTCCACTTTAGTATTTCTTGGGTGGCCAGTCTTGGTCATCATTTGGGGCCCTGGGAGAAAAACACTAGATTCCTGGAGTGTTTTCAGTGGGTTTCCTGCTGCTCTTATGCTATCGAAGCTGGCTGCACAGAGGACTGGGACTTTATGGCTCCACCACTGTGCATGTGCTCGCCTGCTGCCACTCTCTCACTCAGAGAGCTACTGCCTCTTCAAAAAAAAAAATCTCACCATCCATGACTTTACATGAGTGGCTTCCTGCCCTCACCTAACACTGGTGTAGCTAGGAAAAAGGAAAGTATGGGGGTGGCAGAGAAACCAGCCAATTACATCCAGCTCCCTAACCAATTCTGAAAGGTCAAAGACCATTTGAGAAACATGTTTTCATCTACTGCTCCCTGACCAACCCCCCGTTACCTACGGTATGGTCTTACGTGTAACGAGTTCAGATACGAGCAGAGAATTCCCCTGCTGACCTCAAGTTCATTCTGGAGCTGGGGCAGTAAGTGCATCTCTTCAGGAATCTTGCCAACTGTATAGACTTAAATTCCCTCCCATGTGTTGTGAGAAATAGGAGAAACAAAATGGAAGTAGATACCAACATTATTTTTAGTGACATTATTTTAAAATGAGTTTCTCGCAGCCACAGTGGGTCTGGAGAGGTCAAGGAGTAGGATATAGAGGCAAGAAGAAAAGGACAGAAGCTCTCTTTGCTCTTAATTCTAGGCTTCAGTCTGGGTCGATCCCAGGGATGGAAAACCTATCTCAAGCGTTTCCTCAGTCAATGTTTCCTCTAACGTAAAATCTCTGAACTAGCCTGTAGTTTCGGGTCCTGAACAGTCAGTTCAGCATGGCCACTTACTTTCTAAATCAAATGCACAAAATATTCTCCCGTTTTCACGATTGCAGGGAACAATGCGACTGCTTTCATGACAGCATCTGGGGGGGAAAAAACAAGACCCTCCTATAAGAAGTCATTCATTTTGGATAATTCTGAATGAAATTCTGGCCTCTTCATCAAGTATTTTCAGAATAGGTAGAGGGAAGGAAGTAGCAGATAATACTTTTGTTTAAGTTACATTTAAAATACAAACTTCAATGGGGAGAGGACCTTGTATTTTGGTAAGAGAATAATGGCCTAGGAAGATCCACAATTCCTGTTTACAGCTACAGGAATTGTTGGTGTTGTCTACCAACAAAAAGCCTGTAGAAGCCACATGACATCGCCCTCTTCCTGCAAAGGCTGACCTATGTGGATTCTTTCTCAAGTAGAGTACAAAACCCAGACTCATCATTGCTGATACTCAAAATGACACTGGGCTAAAACAGCGTTAAGTGCTACAACTAGATTTTGATGCCAGTAACCTCAAATTAAGGTGACCAAAAAAACCCAAAAAAACAAAAAACAAAAAATCTCCACCCAGTCCAAACTCTGGAAATACTGTACAGGGGACAATTACATTCTGTGCAATAATGATAGAGAAGCACACACAAAAGGAAGAGTCGAATCCTGCCAGTGACTTTCTAAGACCCCACATGAGAGTTTGTGCTGTGTACACTCAACAGATTCCCAGTCCCAGCTCATTTAGTCCTCTTTCCGGAATCCACATCTTGCCCCACTGATACAACACAACGGACACACCGAAGTGACGAGAGAAAAGGGCTAAGGAAATGAAATTTCAGGCTGGCACGCTCTGAAAAATACCCCACTTGTGGTTCCCATTTGCATCCTGCTATCTCAGACCCTCATGTCTTATAAGTGCTGCTCCCGGGAGCCCCTTCCTTCTATTTCATCAGACTTAAAACCAGCTCGAATACCACCTTCTTTAGGTAGCCTTCCTGGACTCCTTGGTTCAAACAGGATGCCTCATCTATGCGCATGCCACCATCATTGTTTCTATTACACTGAGCTTTAATTATGGACTACTCATCTGACTAGGACCAAGGAACGCATTTTCCTCCAGCTGATGTCTCCAGTACAGGGTTCGGCACACAATAAGTACTCAATATTCTGTTGAATGAATAAACTGAAAAAGTACAGTAAATGAAAGAGACACACACTACTGCTAGTTTGGGCACCTAACGAATGCCAAGTACCATGCTAGGTATTTTGCCTGTATTTTCTCTTCAATCCTCACAAAAACCTCATATTCATTTTATTGAAGATGAACCCAAGACTCAGAAAAGCTAAGTAACTCTTCTATAATTAAACAACCAATAAAGAATGGTGCCTAGATTAAAATTTGGGTTTGCCTAACTCCACACTGCCTCTTAAACAGGAATGAAACACACACTTGGGCACTATCCCCTCAATTATCCCTAAGCTCCTGGTATAAGACAAAAGCCAGGTTGGAAACACTCGTCCGCTGTTTACACCGAGCCCCTTTGTGGGTGAAATGTCCAAGAGCATGCCACTACATTCTTATCAGCACCACCGCCCATCACACTTTCCCTTGAAGCCACAGGTGCCCATTAAACACCACGCTTCCTTCTGCACATCCTGCTCAATGTCTGCCTCTGAATTCTAGCATATGAATCCTCAGTGCCAACAACATTGAACGCAAGTAGCTTGGCATCTAGCTGACTTGACTTGCCATGCAAATGAGGAAGAGGGAGGCAAAGCTGTGGGTGGCCTGCTTCCAGGCAGAATGTGAAACAGCCCAGCGGGGATAGTGCCAAAGTAAAGTGGCCGTTTCCTATTCCTTGTTTCCTCTCAGAATCCCCATGATGTGTAGGATGGCAACTTGGAAAAGGGCCACATGTCTTCCCAGAGAAGCGTATCTAGAAACAGGGGCCAAGTGGGTAAAAAGATATTTCTATAACTCTTTTTCTGGGAAATAACTCCACGGCTAATTAAGAGACACCTAGGGTTGGCTAAGATGACTATGTCAGGAACTGCCAGGCAAGGACAAACTCATCATGTCAGATATTCTGTAGAAGGTAGCTTCAAAAACATGAAGTAAACAGTATCACTCATAACAGTATCACATACAGATGCTCCGACCTGTTATCACTGTTTTTGGTTCAGAAATAAGGGTCTGGGGTAGACAAGGAAACGATGGTTACTAAAAGCAACTTTCTTCTTTTTTCTTGCAGAGATTCCTGATGAAATCAAGACTCCAAGTGATGGGAAAGCAGAGACCTAGCTAGAACATCCAGGCAGCCCGAGTCCTGGGCCCCCTGACTGCTACACAGGTCACTTTTCTTGTATGCTGCCCTCAACAGCATACCGCTCAAATGCCAAGAAACGGCCCTATCGCCTTACAGGAATTCAGAGTGACAGACTTTAAAAAGCTTTGGAAGGCCCAAAATATAAGAAATAGAGAAAGTGAGAAAATAGTTTTAAAATCCAACACACTAATAATAGTGGTTTCTGCCATAAGTCCAGTCCAGATGGACAAATAATGTCTGGCATCCAGACTCTACAGACAGCATACACTCAGAAGGCAGTTTTTCTGCAAGGTCATAAAGCCTGTCCCCTGTAGTATACTCGGGGCCCCTGACACAATGTCTGCAAGACCTTTCTCTCAGCTTCCTTAAAATTTCTAAATGCACTGTGAAGATACAAACTTGCTAGGTTTGTCTGTGTGTATGCCTTTAGAATCCAAAACACAGGTTGCCCATCTCCCAGGAAATGTTTCAGGATGAGACAATGAAAGAAAAAGAACAAGGAGAAAAAGTGTTTATACATGCAGAAGGCCTCACACAGGCCACTAATGGAGGCTTGTTTCAAAAACACCCAATCTAAGTAAATCTAAACCTAGAGTAATTGGTGATTATGTAAATTAAAAGCATTCACAAGTTCCATTATTTTCATTCAGTTTACATACATTTTTTAGCCACATATAGCTACTACTTAAAGATAAGCAAAGGCATTTCATACCTACTCTCTCTAAGTCCAAAGGATACATCATCAGTTGACTCTCCAATCAACAGCTTAAAAGGAACTTAATATTTTTAGGAGCAAAGAAACTGACTTCATCTGGAAAATATTTTGAGTAATCTAACTAATTTTAAAGAACTACTAATTTTACACCTTTCTTGGTACCACACATTATTACTCAGGAACAGGAAGCCTTAAGGGGCAAACAGAGAGTATAAAAGTTCAAGTTCAGAAGAAACAAGCCTGTTTCTGGCTTGTTTCCTCAAACTCCAAACAGAAAAATGCCCAGCTGAAAAGAAAGGTTAGTTGAGGGCAGAGCAGCTGACAAAAGAGTTCTTGGGAAGAAAAGTTCCTCTGAAAACAACTCTCAGGACATTTTTTTATATGTTTATGGAAAAACAAAGATCTGGAAGAATATAAACCAAACTATTAGGGTGGTTATCTTGAGGATAAGGCTGGGATAAAGGATTGGGCAGTGGAGGGGAGTGGGCCACTTTTCCAGTTTACTTCATAGGCATCTGTATTGTTTGATCTTTCAAAACAACCAACCAACCAACCAACCACATATTACTTGTGAAGTTTTCCAAGAGTCTCCGGGGCACTACTACTACTCCCAGCCATGCTGCATCAGCAGCTACCACCCCTTGGAAACTCAAGTTAAGCAGAGCTCTGATGAATAGTGAATCCATTTGATCCTGAAACAACACAGCTGGAATGTTTGGGAAAAGATTAGAGAGGAAGTATCATAACCCCTACTGGGTAGAAGTGAGATCAAATTAGAAAATTTACATAAAGCACCCGTATGTAGCCCACACTAAACATTCGAGGGATGATAGTTTTCACACTTAGTATTATGGGCACCAAATGATCTGACCTCCTCTTCAGCCCTTTTCTCAAGCTGCAATGATGGGGGAAAAAACACATGGAGCAGGCAACGATTATTCCACCACAGAATTTCAGCTAGTACAAGTAATGCTCTTTCATAAAAAGACATAACTGTCTTGTCATTTGGGGCTTTTGTGATAGATATATCACCAGTAACTAGATTTTTCATTCAGCTGCAGGTATGACTTGGCACTAAAAAGCAACCAAAAAGTGCTTTGGGACAAACTAGAAGACCCTTGCTTCTGGGTCTTCTTATATTTTTATAACTAGATGTTGGGGATTTCTGAAAACACTAGGTGAACAGATAAAAAGTGAATTTACTCACCTAGTGCCTAGATCCTGGTTCCCACATATCATTTGTCAATAAAAAGAACCAAGGAACTAGAGTTCCTGAAAAACGGCTGAGGCAGGAAAAACATCACAAGAGCCTGGAACAGTTGTTAAAAGTAAGAAAATACTCAAAATTTGACAGGGACATGTCATAAGATCACAGAAACAGCTAACATCATACTTAATAGTGAAACACTAGATGATTCCCCTCTACAACTAGGAACAAGGCAAGGATGCCCACTCTCCTCATTGCTATTCAGCACTGTACTAGAAATTCTAACCAGTGCAATAAGGCAAGAAAAAGAAATTAAAGGCATGTAGATTGCAAAAGAAGAAGTAAAATTATCATTTACTTGCAGGAGACATGATTGTGTACATAGAAAATCCTAAGAAATCTACACAAAACCTACTAGAATAAGCAAGTTGAATAAGATTGTAGGATACAAGATCAATAAGCAAAAATAGATTTTCTTTCTACATATTAACAACAAATAAGTAAAATGAAATAAAACAAACAATTCTATTCACAATAGCAACAAAAAGAATAAAACACGAATAAATTTAAGAAGTACACTAAATATTACAAAACTCTGCTGAGAGAAACTAAAGACCTAAACAAATGATATAACATGTTCATGAATTGGAAAACCAATATTGTTAAGATGGGAATTCTTCCCAAATTGATCTATGAAGTAAATGCAATTCCTATCAAAATCCCAGTGGGCTTTTCTATAGAAATTGACAAGCTAATCCTAAAATTTATATGGAATGGAAAAGAACAGAATGACCAAAACGATTTTCAAAAAAAAACTAACAAAGTTGGAGAACTTATACTACCTGATTTCAAAACTTAAAATAAGGCTACAATAGCCAAGATAATATGGTACTGATATAGAACAGACATGTAGATCAACAGAACCCAATAC
>NW_011888823.1:3532779-3550166 GCF_000151845.1 Pteropus vampyrus
CAACTGGTAAAGGAATAAACATAATATGATATAAACACATAATGGAATGCTACTCAGCAATAAAAAACAGTGAACTACTGATACATGCAACAACCTGGATTAACTCAAAAACATTATGCTAAGGAAAAAGAACCAGACCCAAAAGAGTACATTGTATGATTCCATTTTTACAAAATTTCTAGGAAAAACAAAGTTAGAGAGATAGAAAGTAGATCAGTGATTGCCTGAGGCTAAGGGTAGGAACAAGGAATGACTATAAATAGGGATGAGGAAACTTCCTGAGGTAATATAAGTGTTCTAAAACCAGACTGTGGTGACGGTTGCACAACTGTTCAAATTCACTAAAAGCCATCGAACTCTACTTTTATACTGGGTCAGTCAATTGTATGGTATATAAATTATACCTCAATTAAAAGGTTAATAGTGGAAGGGAAAAAAAGGACAGAGAAGTCAGCTTAAAGAGGCTCCTTCTTACCACATCTGGGACAATATGAGCAGCAAAGCAAATGAGTTATCAGATTAAAGAATCCATGAATCCACAGTAATATAAATTAAAAAAAGAATCAATGAATGGGGAGAAGGAACTCTTCCTTACCATAGAATTCCAACTAATAAAAATAGAAAATCACCATTGGCAACCACTACAGTGGATCCTAAAATTGGTGGGTCAAAGATTGTTGGGAAATAGGATAATTATATTGTCTTTAAATATCTCTCCACCAGATATTTACTAATTACAAAGGGAAAAAGCAAAACTTTACAATGGAGAAAACTGACAGACACCACCCTAATCAAGTCGTCATGGTTACCATCATCAGAAATAGAATAAAATGACATCATGTGCCTCATGATATGATGCGCTACTGAAGGACACATCGTAACTTCTGTGTTTTCCTGCCAAAAATGCATCATCTTGAAGACATGAGAAAGTATCAGACAAGGCCAAATTGAAGGCCATTCTACAGAATAACTGGTCTGTACTCTTCAAATGTGTCAAACTCATCAAAGACAAAGAGAGCCTGAGGAACTGTTCAGATTAAAGGAGACCTAAGACAAGACAACTGAACACAACATGTGAGCCTGATACTGACAAACAGACAACTGACAATATTTGAATAAAGAAGATCAGGTAATAGCATTATAGGATGTGGTATTATATCAATGTTAATTTTCTGATTTTGATTATACTATGTCAATGTAAAAGAACAGCCTTGATTTAGGAAAACTTTTAGGAAATTTTTAGAAAATATTCAGATGTAAAGGGGCATCATGTCTGCAACTTACTCTCAAATATTTCAAAAAACAGTTCATAGTTCACATATGAATGAATAATAAAGCAAATGTGGTAAAATATTAGCATTTGATAAATCTGAGTTAAAGTAAATAAAAATTCTTCATACTATTTTTACAACCTTTTTGCAAGTCTAAAATCATTTCAAAATGAAAAAGTCATTACTATTTTAAGGGAAGCCTGGTTTTCCTCAGACCAGAAGGCAGGCAGCACATCTTTGACTTCAACTTTCTTGAAAATTAGATTGGCTGGAATGAATTTTACCAGTGACTGAGTCAAGCCAATAAAATAAAACTCACTCCTTGCTCCACTGCCTGAAGCAGGCTTGACTAGGGGATCTACTTGTGATTCTAAAGTACACGAACTGAGGTCACAAACCTTAGGAAGAATCCAAGTCTTTTCAATGTCGTCACTGGTGGTGGCCTCCTTAAGATGAACTAGCCACCCAGCGCCCTCCACTCTAAACTGCCAGAGAATTTGCAAACTTTGGGTTAAGGGGGGAGTTTAAGAAAGAAGGCCGCATACCAGAGCCTGGCAGGTGAAGTTTAATAGCACTTTCTCTGAAGCCCATCAACACACAATGTTGGGGGAGGGCTCCAATATGTTGTTTAAACTTGATTCTATGTGAAAACCTCACTGCTCAAAAAACACAAAGTCCTAGTCTTGCCTTCAGCTGAGAAAAACAGGAACCTGGAGGCTGAGATCAGGACTTCAGGGATAGAGTCAGGGAACAAATGACACTGTGGGAAGCTCAAAGTTCTCTATGACCACTGTTATTCAAGAAAGGGACAATCTTTTAATTTCCTTGAAATTAGATAGAAATGTCAGATTCTAATGAAAAGTCATGCTAAAGGTAGTGAGAGGAGAACTAACAGAAATAATCAATCACATTCCTCAATTAAACTTTTGATGTCAATTAATCTTTTAGAGGCAGGAACAGGAAATAAACTGCAATTGCACAAAGAAGACTTCATAAAATATGTATATATGTGTAATATGTTATATCTATCTCCAGGCAGAAGGAGCTAAGTCCCTGGGACAGGTGTTTATGCAACAAAGAAACTCCTAACATACCCTGTGGTAATGATTTCACCCTGACCTCAGCAGATCCTCACTTTCACTCACTCAATCCATCAGTAAGTCCTTCCTGCTCCAAACATATGTCCTTGAATCCATCGTTATTACCTTACTCCAAGTTACCATCATCTCTCACCTGCTGGTTTCCCTGCTTCTACTCTTAACCCTTCTTATAATCTATTCTCTGGACAGTGGCCATGGTGCTCTTTTTAAAAAGTAGCTTAAAGGCCATCTGATGGCTCCAAGGCCTATGTGATCTGACTCCTGACTTTCCCTCAGAGCTTATCAGAGCTACTCTCCCCCCTCACCAGGCCTGTTCCCCTGGGTTCCCAGGGTCTTTGCTGTTCCCTCTAAAACACCGAGATGGCTAAATGGCCAGCTCAGATCCTTCACTCAGTATTCAGCTAATATCATCACCTCAAAGAGCCTGTACCCTAATACTGTACCACCCCTAATCATTCCCTATCATATTACCTTGTTCTAGTCACTGTTTCATTCTTCCACAATCTAAAATTATCATATATTAGTATTTCCTTATATCTGCCTAAAGACACCTTGGAAGGATAAACAGAAACTGATTTTTTATAAAAGGTTACCAATGGGGTGTGAGATTTATCTGTGTATACCTTGTCCTATCATATTTTTTAATCTTTTTTTTTTTTTTTTTTTTGCACCTAGAGCACCCGGTCTTCCTAGGTGGTCTCCCATCCAAGTTCTAACCAGGCCTGACCCTGCTTAGCTTCCAAGATCAGACGAGATCAGGAGTGTTCAGGGTGGCATGGCCGTAGACCTTGTCTTATTATTTTAATTTCTGAATTATATAAATGAATCACTTAGTCAGAAACCTTATTAGTTATACTTTAAAACAAAAACTTTAATTATTTAAACATTCCTTTGCTATTTGTCTATCTTCTCTTCTAGAATGAAAGCTCTATAAGAACTGGAAATGTAATCAGGGTTCTTTAAATATCTGCTGAATAAACAAATGTGTCTACAACAGGTATGACCAGCCAAGCCACAAGATGGTCCTCTTCAGATTAAACAGGTGCTCCTCTTCTACGACCATCTCCCGTCGCTACTTCTTTCTCAGTGCATAACCTCTGCCACAGCCACACCCAACTCATTCAATAATATACCTTCTCCTCCTCCTGAGGCCCCCTCCAAAATTCTCCACAGCATCTCTTTTATCTTCTCCACATCAAACCAATCTGCTCCCACAATTTCAGCTATTATCTGCAGGAGAACAGTCAGTTTTCAGATCTGACCCCTTTCTAGCTTCATGTCCTCAGCACTGACTGTCTTCTCCTCCTTTTCCACATGCATGCCCAACCACTTCAGTTCAGCGTGTCAAAGTAGGGGCACTTCTGACTTTTCGATTTCTTTTGGTGGAAACGTCTTTCTCTCAGTCACCTCACCTAAAAGGAAAACTTATGTCAGTTCTGCCTTCTTTCTTTCCCTTATTCCCCAAAGCTAAAGCAGTCAAACCTATGAGATTCTTTCTTCACAGCATGCTTCCTCTTATTTCCACCACTACCCCCGATCTGGACTATTGTAACAGTATCCAGACTGAAGTCTGTCTCCAGGGTCTGCCCCTTTTAATTCCATCCTGTGCCTGTCTTAACACTAAACTCCTGGAATAAACCTTTCAAACCTGTCTGCAGGCCTCTACTCCACTAAGCCTCTTCCTTCTGAAACTTCACTATATTTTACTTACCTTTTTTTCCCAAGCCCAACTTAAGCCCCAGTCTCTCCATGAATATCTGCTGTGTATTTATTCCTCTAATTTGCCACTCTGCAAAGGCTATCTTTTACCACAGTTCTCCTTTCACCTGGATATGCCTCCTAAGCTCTACAATGGTTTTCAGAGAAAAGCCCTGCGTATCTGTAACAGACAAATACAGAACTAACCTGGCAGAAGCGGGGAGATCACCGCCCTAGTTTGGCTTCCTCCTCAGCAAAGCTGCCCAACTCTTCTCCCCCAACAACTTCATGGGAGCACTAAGCTTTAAAAAACAATGAACTTGGGAGTGATGGATATGTTCCCTGTCAGTTATACCTCCACAAAGCTGTTGAAAACTAAAAAATAAAAAACAAATTTAAAAAATATTGACTAAATGGACAAGAAAGGAAGGTAAAGAACTGCAGAGCATTCTAGAGGTAAACAAAATGGCCTCAAATGTTCCTTTCTTTCAATTTGCATGGCTGGCTCAGCCCAAACCCTACTTCCCTCTACCCGCCTCATCAAGTGCAGGACGGTCACAGCAGACTCCTGATAGATGACCCGGGCTTCAGCCTCTCCCCTTCGAAAACATCCAGTCTCAGGAATCTCAACATTCTGCCTTGTCATCTTTATACAGCATTCAGAAACTGCCTATCTCATTCTGCTTCCACTCTTTGTATTTTTGCCTCGTTTCCTCTTTAAGTAAGAGTGAATGAGCAGCCTAGACTTGAAAATCTATGGCTGTTGTCTCAAACCATCAAGTCTTCATTCAGAGGCCGGGCCCAGACCAACTTGGACAACATATTTTTGCCTAAAGAAAGCAATTATTCATTACCCACTGACTATATTACTCTCCTCTATTACAGGATGTGTGTGACTCTTGGGATCTGCAGTTTCTTTTTCTTCCTCCATCTCGGTGTTTCTCTCAGTCACCAGGGGGAACTCAGGACTTTAGAAATACTTCAGAGTCTACGAAGGAACAATGAACTTCTTAAAGTCCTACTGGAAAGGTCACTACTCCAGCCCTAATGAGAAGGAAAGGTCAGTAGCACAAGTTAAGATAGGTAGCTCTTGTAGAACACAGCTCAGTCCTGTAAAAGGAGCTGGCAAATCTGAGGGAAAAATAAAGGTCATACCAGCTAGAGCTGAAGGAGGTAAATCTACAAATTACTGAGATGTGAAAAACAATTGAAAGCTTAACATAATTAGGTGACTAGCTCTCCTGAAGCTCTGACCTTTATTGGCTTCAGAAAGGACCTTCTTTCCTCCTCCTGAGGTGAGTTCTAGAGCAATGGTCCTCACAGTAAAGACCACAGAACCTGTGAGAACCCCGAGACCCTGGCAGGGGTTCCACTACATGAAACTATTTTCATAACGAAACTAAGATATGGTTTGCCTTTTTTTTTTTTTTACTGTGGTGCCTTTCCAATGATGGTGCGAAAGCAATGATGGGTTAAAATGCTGGTGCCTGAGCAGGTATCAGAAAATGGCACCAAGTCAGATCCTTTACCACCATGCACTTCTTAGCCACACAGTCAAAGAATAAATGCCAGCTTTACTTAAGAATGTCCTTGATGACGCAGTAAAAATTATATTAAGCCTCAATCCTCAAGTGTATCTTTTTAATATTCACTGTTATAAGACGAGAAATACATATAAAACACTTATGTGGCATACAGATGATGGATGTCTCTAAGTAAAGCACTGTATGATTATCTGAATTGCAAAGTTTTTCTGTGAAAAACCATGTTTACTTGAAAGAATGGCAAACAAGTGAGATGGGTTAGTGAGACTTTGGTATTTGGCTGACATTTTCTAGGGGAAAAAAAAAATACAAAGCCTGTCACTTCAAAGAAAACAACTGACGGTGTTTGCTGCCAATGATGAAATTTGAGCTTCCTAGAGAAAATTAGAATTTTGGCAAGTCTTTATGTGCCACCTTGAGCTTGACAGCTTCCCAGTACTTAACCATTTTCCTAATGACAGTGTGGTGATAATATATGATTTTTTGATACTGTATAATAAAAGATGGCAACATTCAGAAAATCTGTACAACTCAGTGAACCAGTATTTTCCAAATAACGATTACACAATGTTACAGAATCATGCATGGACAAAAGATCCTGTTAAAGTGAGAAACAGACCAACAGACTGTAATATAACAAAGTATGAAAAGTTCAATGATATCATTTCAGATTCCACATGGCAACTAACCTTCACAAAACCACCCTTTGTTAACTTCTGTGTAGTACCAAAGAATACCCACAGTTACCTAAAAAGGGTGTAGAAATACTCCTCCCTTTTCTAACTAAATATCTGTGTGAGGATGAGTTTTCTTCATAATTCAACCAAACAGCACATCACAACCAACTGAACGCAGAAAGAGATATCAAAATCCAGCTATCAAGCCAGACATTAAAGAGATTTGCAAAAACAATGCCAACACTTCTCACTAATCTTTCTGAAACAAAAGCACTTTCATTTAAAAAATGCTACTTATGTTAACTTGTACTGGATTTATTATTATTCCTAAATGAATTAATATTTCAATTTCTAATTGGTAAATATCTATATCTATTTTTCCATCTATATCTATCTATATCTATATCGTCACACTAAAAAATATATTGGAGGCTCCAAGAAGTGCATAGAAGAGTCCTGAGACCGAAAAGTCTGAGCACTTCCGGTGTAGAATACCATTGCCTGTACGTGACATCCATGAGGGCTCCTAAGGACAAGGTCTTTGTATTTCGGGACCTAAGAGAAATTAGTACTCTCAGAATTTGCTCCAAAATGCCAGTTCTGGCTTCCTAGTTCTTCCAGAAGAGGGTGAGAAGTTCAGGGCATTAGAGGAAAATTTTCTCTAACATTTCACTGACGGATCAAAGTATCTGATCCCATGCTAAAATCCAGGAAGCCTATGATCGGATAATTCTAAGGTCATAAAGAAATCTAGTGGGAAAGCTAAACTCAACTCCAGATCATGAGTATCAGATACATCCTGAAGTTAATATTTCATCTAGATATAGTTTTCGGCAAGTGACTTTTCATTTACACACTCATTTTTGTATTTGGTTATAAATTCCCCGCCTTCTTCCATCTTCTTTCCTCTGCCAACTCTTTCAGTTAGTGTTCCTCTGAGTTCAGTCTTCTCACTTTGCCTGACACATAGTAAGCACTCGATAAATGGCAGCTGCAATTATTATCACAAACTCTCCCACAGCAACCTGTTCCACCCCATGACTTCAATCACCTCTTACATTTTTAACTTTATATCATCACCCAGACCTCTGTCATGAGCTCCAAACGTACAGAATGACCTACTAGGCCTTTCTACCTGGATGTGCTACAGGGACTTCAACTCAGCATGTCCAATGTTTAACTCCTTTATCTTTCTCCTCAAAGCTGCCCCTCCTGCTAATAGTTCTTCCTGCATCACACTCACCAATAGTTCCTCCTGCATCAACAATCGCTAAAGTCTGAAACCTACAATCATTCCAGACTGTTCCTTGTTCCACTCTCCCTGCATCTCCTCTGCCACCAGGTTATGTCCGTCCACTCTACCATCTTTAACATCTCTGAAAACCCTCTCCATTGTCACTGCAACCACCACAAATCCCTCATCATCTCTAGTCTAGTTTCTAGTTATCTTATTGGCTCCCTGCCTCTAAGCTAAAATCCTTCCTATTCAACTCACACACTGACACTACAATAATCTCAAACGCAAATCTGACGCTATTTTCCTAATTATCTTTCTGTGGTTTTCCTGCGGCATACTCTTCGAATGGTTTTACTCATGTATCCCCAAAAGAGTTTTTAAAAATATATATTCCTTGTAAATCTTAAAGTTGAATTCTAAAATTTTTTATCACAAGTTTAAACAAGTTTATTCTTTTGTTAAAAGCTCTTTCCGTGCCCAGCACAGCCATGGCTTGTCCATGGCTCGTGGTCCCAAGCTTGGGAGCTGAAGTGGGTAGCAGCTCCCAAACACTGGATGCTGGATAAACTGACAGGTGTGTTTGCTCCTCGTCCATCTACCAGTCCCCATAAGCTGAAAGAGAGTCTCCCTCTCATCATTTTCCTAAGAAACAAACTGAAGTATGCTCTGACAGGAGATGAAGTAAAGAAGATCTGCATGCAGAGGTTTATCAAGATCGATGGCCAGGTCCAGACTGACATGACCTACCCTGCTGGCTTTATGGATGTCATCAGCATTGACAAGATCGGAGAGAATTACTGTCTTCTCTGTGACACCAAAGGTCACTTCACTGTTCACTAGATTACAACTGAGGAGGCCAAGCACAAGTTGTGCAAAGTGAGAAAAATCTTTGTGGGCACAAAAGGAATCTCTCATCTGGTGACTCACAATGCTCACACCATCTGTTACCCCAATCCCCTCATCAAAGTGAACGACATCATTCAGATTGATTTGGAGACTGGCAAAATTACTGACTTCATCAAGTTTGACACTGGTAACCTGTGTATGGTGACAGGAAGTGCTAACTTGGGAAGAATAGGTATGATCACCAACAGAGAGAGACACCCTGGCTCTTGTGATGTGGTTCATGTGAAAGACGCCAATGGCAACAGCTTTGCCACCCGGCTCTCCAACATTTTTGTTATTGGCAAAGGCAACAATCAGGGGATTTCTCTTCCCTGCGGCAAAGGTATCCACCTCACCATTGCTAAAGACAGAGACAAGAGACTGGCAGCCAAACAGAGCAGCAGGTGAAGTGATCTCTAGGTGACATGATTGGAAAAGTCTTTGTGCCTAATTAAAACTAAATATAACACGATTAATGGCAAAAAAAAAAAAGGAGGCAAAAAAATACTAAACATTTTATAAAAAAAGAACTAAGTTATGGATTAGCTGTAATTGGAATAAACATTTTAAAATAAGTTTTAAATATTTTATTGAATAGCACATACCTAAACTAAAAAAAATTCTTTAAAAAATTTTATGCAAGTTTACCCAATATAGCTTGAAAAAAAAACCTGTGGTCCCAAAGAACATTCCAGACACATTTAACTGTTGTGTTCCCAACAAGGAACAAATGTGCCCTAAAAACAATTATTAGACAAGGAAAAATAGGAAGGCTTCTGGGTTTTCAAGGTAACTTAATTACCAAAGGAGGCCTCCCTGAAATCAGTATTTCCAAAATACTCCATTTTGCAACAGAGGTTTTTGCACTTGGGACAAACACTACAGTAAAATTTGGGAAACTTGAGGGATATGACATTCTCACTACTGCCCCTCTTTTTGGTAAGGTCAGTTTTAGAAGAGTTCATTAGGAACCTAAAGTTCTAGAAATTCATTCTTCTAAAGCTTTGTGTGCAGGTACTATATATCCCTTGGAGGTCTTGGGCACTGATTATTCCAGCTTGGAAACCACAGCTCTAAAGGATACCGCTCTAGCTCGTTAGCAAAATATCCAATGCCCTTTGTGATCTAATCTCTATTAATTTCCCTCTTCCTATTTGTCAATGGATGGCTCCCATCAAATCCAGCTCAGATATGTCAAACTGTTTCCAGTTCTCTTTCCAGGCCTTGTTGGCATCTTCTCTAAAGCTACTTTGTATGTGGAATGTCCTCGTCTCTTTGTTCCCAGAAAACATTTGATAATTTTTCAAGGTTCCATTCAGTCCAATGAATAAGCAGCTGGAAACTGAGTACCAAAGGGGTGGTTCTTATGCAAAGTGTCTCAGAAGTTATTGCAAGAAGTGAAAGATGGAATGAAACACTGTACCAAAGGGTCCCCAGCTGCTTGTTGATTGGCTAAATCAACAGGTGCTAAAGTTAAGGAAGATGTCATTTAAAATATCTTAGAGAGCAGAGATGACTCCATAAGGAAGGATTAAAACATTTCCTAGATCCAAAATAGGACTGTGGAGACCAAGGACTAGAGATAATAGTTTTTCAAGTGACTATGGGTTAAATAACTTTCTGATGTTCTATCAGAGCACACACCACATAGTATGACAAATGCTTGTTTACTTGATTAAAATTTCCCCTAGACTACAAGCTCCGTGAAGACCCTATCTTGATCACCACTGTATCCCCCCAGCGCCTTCCATAGTGCCCTGGCTCATTAAATATTTGTTGATGTTCATGAAAAATTGTTAATGAGTAAAATGAGTAAATGAAGGAATGGACGGATGAATGGTTAAATTCCACAGGTTCTCAGGTACTGTTTGAATCTCTACAGTTTAGTATTTTTCTATAGATACTGAAGGTAGGTGAGTAAAAAAAGGTATCCATGTTAAAGTCACCCATGAAGCCTGAGAGGAGCTTGGGCTCACACCCAAGGGAGAATTTAAACCCCAGAGAGGCGGGAAAGAGGCACTGAGGCCCAGTGCGAGGGGATGCTGCAGGGTTCGGGTACCCAGAGGCGGAGCCGACTAAGTTCACGAGCGTAGCGGAGGGAAAAAAGGGTTCGGGAAGCGGGGCGCGGGGATGGGGGGGCGGGGCACGAAGTCCCGGCCGGGTGAAAAGCCGAGGCCCCCTGGCCTTCCAAAAAATCAAGAAGTTGAGGCCAGGAAGCCGGGCTGGAGCGGAAGCGGATGGAGGGCTAGAGACCCGCGTGGATGGAGCGGAGCAGACGGAGGGGCGAGACAGCAGGGCTGGTAGAGAGTCTCTCCCCCAGCTCCGCGGTCACACTCACCTAGTGGACCCAGCTTCGCCCCGGCAAGGCGCCGGCTCCGCGTTGCTTCCTCCCTTTGGCCTGCTGGGCGAGTGGGCGGCCTCAGGCGCCCCTAGCAACCACGCACCGCCACGCGACCCGCGCTCTCAGCCGCCAGCGCCGATACTGCCTGCCACGCACTGCGCGCGCCCCCAGTGGACGGACTGAGGGCCTGGAAGGAGCGATCGCGGCACTGGGGGTGCAAGCGCGCGGAGTCTCGGAGGGTTGTGGGCCTGGGAGGATAGGCAGTCACCGGCCTTGCGCACGCGCGGTCGCTTCAGAGAGGGTGGAACCCGGAGAGCGGAATTCTGGGAGATGTAGTGTGAGATTAAAGCCTAGAAGGGCTCCGTTTTGGTACTCCAGGACTCTACCCTGATTCTACCAACCCCCTATGGACTGTTTCGTTGGCCGTGCCTTAATTCGTTCTTCTAAAATCAAAGATATCGAGCTTTATTAAAGAATTTTCTTAATAGTTCTTTCAAGTGAAAGCTTTTGTGTTTGACCCCAGGAAAGGAGAGATCGCCAAAGCTACTATGCTTCCCTTCAACCCCTTGCCCTAACTCCCACCCACCCAGCAGAGCACAACTGCAATCACCTGCTTTATGGACTTCAAGCGTGAATTTTAGGGAACACTGATTCGTTATTTCCGCAGGCAAGACAGATCGTACCCCCTCAGTTTCAAATGTCCCTAGACCTAATGGATTTGAAAATCTAAACAGAGCTGGAGAGTAAAAAGATCTTTTCTAGTCTACTATAAAAATAAAAGGGACAATGAAAGATGAAACTGCCCTAATGAAAATAATCTGGACCAGAGCAAGGATGCTTAATAAATAATTGATTTAGGCAACAGTCATTGATGGATGCTAAACCCATGAGAGGATTAATGGGGGAATTTTACACTGGAAGGCTGTCTGCCAGCACCTGTACATTTTAAGTAACCTTAGATCATTAAACGTGGGACAGTTATAAATTATGTCTTCTGATGTGATGCAACTTGAACTACAGTGTAATATTTAAGGTAGTAGTGTATTTTTGTCAGAAAAAAAAGTTGAATCTGAATCTAATCAAGATTTTGGCTCCAACTTCTAGTTTGTAGTAAATAAAGGAAACAAACAAAACCACAAAAAAGCAGACAAATCCAGAATGTGGGCCAATGTACAGATGACCTTGTTACTTCAACAATTTCAGAGTATAAAAAAATGATATGTTCTATAGGAGACAAGACATAATCAAATGCAACGAATGGGCTTTCTTTGGATCCAGATTGAAACAATTTGACTGTAAAGATATTTTTTGAGACAATTGAGAAATCTGAATATGCACTGGGGACATAAGAACATAGCCAATATTAAGAAATCATTTCGTTGTTGTAGTTCAATGAATGATGTCCCCACCCTCTACCCCCTAAGGTATATCCATGTTTAATTCCCATAACCTGTAAATATTACCTTATACTATGGCAAAAGATGCGATTAAGGATTTTACAAGAATGATTGTGAGAGGATTAAGGAATTTTTCTGGATTATCTGGGTAGGCCCTAAATCCAATGGCAAATGTCCCTAGTGAGGCAGAGGGAGTTGTGACAGACACAGAGAAAACACAGAAAAAAGGAGGCAATGTGACCACGGAGGTAGAAATTGATGAGGCTACAAGCCAAGGAACACCTGGAGCCACTAGAAGGTGGAAGAGGTAAGGAATGGATTCTCCTTTAGAGCCTTCTGAGGGAATTGGGTCGTTTGAACACCAGTTTCAGACTTCTGGCCTCCAGAACTGTGAGAGAATAAATTTGTTGTTTTAAGCCACTAAATCTGTGGAAATTTGTTGTGGCAACCGCAGGCTATTTTGACATTTTGGTTAAGGAAGTATCTTATTTTTTACAGATACAGACATATGTTTTTCATGATTAAATGACGTGATGCTAGGGGTTTGCTTTAAAATACTACAGCAAACACCTCAGTAGCAATAAGCAAAGCACCCAGGTCTTAGTTTCTAATACAGATAGTCCCCAATTTACCATGGTTCGACTTAGTGTTTTTTTGACTTTACAATGGTGTGAAAGTGACATGCATTCAGTAGAAACTATACTTCAAATTTTGAATTTGATCTTTTCCCAGACTAGTGATATGCAGAATACTACTCTCTTGTGATAAAATTTAGTTTAATGCTTCAAACATTCTTCAGACCCAGGGTGTTCAGCTGTGTATGTTAATGGTAAGTATCCTACAACCATTCTGTTTTTCACTTTCGGTACAGTATTCAATCAATTACATGAGATATTCAACACTTTATCATAAATAGACTTTATGTTCCATGGTTTTGCCCAACTTTAGGCTAATGTAAGTGTTCTGAGAAGGGATCCTTGGAGAACTAGGTTTCTAGGACTAGTTTCTAGGACTAGTTTCTAGGCAGGAAATACACAAGATGAGCCTGAAATATCTTGTAGTTCCAGAAAGGTGTTCAAAAAAAAAAAAAAAACTAAACAAAACCACATTGTTGGGAGTATGTCACAGGAGCTAACTAAAAGAACTCCCAATGACCAAAATGACCAAAGCTGGAACAATGTGAACAACAAAATTAAATAAAGTAGTAGTTTATAATCGAAAGTATAAAACAAATATCCATGAGTCCCTGGTATAAATAAATGGTTGACTACATTAACAAATGCGAAAAAGAGGCAAATCTCCTGTGCAGAATTCCAAATAAATTAGGTAGGTACTCAGCCCTAAAGGAAGAGGAGTACTACTCTTTACTCCTTAAGTGCCGGTTGTGCAGGGACTTGCTTTCAAAGAGCAGAGTACAGAAAGGGGAGTGGGGTAGGGCAAAAAGAGCAACAATACTGACAAACACTACTTCAGCTAGGTAATCAAGGTCAACATCAAGAGGTATGATCATGTAGATAGTAAGTGCCCTTGGTATGTGATGAAAATATCACTTTACTTCTGTAGTCTTCCTCCCCAAAACCTATAACCCTAGTCTAATCGTGAGAAACATCAGACAAATTCCAATAGAGGGACATCCTACAAAATAGCTGACCGGTACTTCTCAAAACTGTCAAGGTCATCAAAAACAAGAAACTTCTGAGAAAGTGTTACAGCCAGAGGAGCCCAAGAAGACAACTAAACGTAATGTGTAATGAGATCTTGGAACAAAAAAGGGATGTTAGGTAAAAGCTAAGGAAATCTGAATAAAATATAGGTTTTAGTAAATAATATATAAATATTGGCTCATTAATTTTAACAAATGTATACTATAAAATGTTAATATGGAAAATTGTGTATAGGAGTGGGGTATGTGAGCTGTGTACTATATGCTCAATTTTCTATAAATCTAAAACTTTTCTAAAATAGAAAATCTATTTAAAAAAAAAAAGGTACGGCCACAGAAATTTGCCCAGCTCACCTTAGCCAAGTGATCAGAGGTAATTTCACCAATAACAGGGCAAAGCAACATCATCAACTTCCAGATATGATGTACTAAGAGGATACATCATTACTTATGTCATGTTTCTGACAAAAATGTATAACTTGAATCAAATCACAAAGAAACATTAGATATACCCAAATTGGCCAGTACTCTTCAAAATGTCAATCATTGTCATAAAAGACAACCAAAGGATGAGGAATGGTTCTAGATTAGAGGCTAAAGAGAATCACAACCAAATATAAATCATGATCTTAGATTGGATCCTGGACCAGGAAAAAAACTGGTATAAAGAACATTATTGGAACAATTGGCAATATTTTAATAAGAGCTGTAGATTAGTTAATAGTATTATGCCAATGTTAAATTTCCTAATTTTGTTAATCGTATCAGTGGTTATATAAGTAATAGCCTTGATCTTAAGAAATTTACATTTAAGTATTTAAAGGTAAAAGGGCCTGATATTTGCAACTTACTCTCAAATGTTTCAGAAAAATATGATAAAACTAATTGTGGCAAAATGTCAACAATGAATCTGGGTAAAAGGGTATATGGGAGCTCTTTGTCTTATTCTTAGAACTTTTCTTGAAATTTTAAGTTATTTCAAAATAGAATGCTTTTTAAACTATAGCAATGACAAAATTAAAAAAGGAATAGGTAGAACCAGTGTGGCAAAATGTTGATAACAGCTGAATCTGTGGGATCAGGGGTATGGAGGTTTACTATGCCATTCTTTCTACTTGTGCATGTTTAAAAACTTTAAGCTCCCTCTCCCTTCCAAAAAAAGGTAAAACACATACAATTATACACAGGCACAAATTCTCAAACCTTCCATTCTTTGAATTCCAGGCACTACTCAGACCATTCACTCCAAATCCTCTCAGCACCTCGTGCAACGACTGCTAAGTGTAAAATTGATTTCAAATTTCTAATCCTTTAGCTTGTGTGCTCCCAAGAATGGGAACATGTTTTCTTATTACACATCATCATAAAATGATTAACTATTGGTTTATTCAATAGCCTAGAGTGTTTGGATGTATTTTTAATTTCTCTACATCAAATTGTTTATGTACCAGATAAGCATGGTGTTTCAAACTAGTATTTAATAAAATATTTTGGGGAAAAAATAATTCTTTCATAAGTTAATTCTAATTTCTTTTAGAAAAAAAAAACGGATTTTAAAATACTATATTTGCCTAAATCCAGGCAAGTCTTGTGAAGTACTGTGGTTTGGTTAAAAACAAAAACAAAAAGTTCTGATCTGTTAGAGATACACACCGAAGTACTTACGGGTAACATCATACGTTGCCCAGGATTTGTTTTAAAATACCTGAATAGAAAAATAAGAGATTGATAGTATAGTTGTTGAAGCAGTGATGGTTTTCACTGGACTCTCTACTTTTGTGTGTGAAATTTCCAACTAATACACCTGACATGTTCAAAAATGAACTTAAGTTTTCCTACCCACTACCACTCCACTAATAGCCTTGCCCATTTCAGCTAATGGCAATTCTATCCTTCCAATTATTCACACCAAAAACCTTGGAGTCATCTTTGTTTGCTTTCCTTTGTTAACGCCCCCACATCCAATCAGTCCAGAAATCTTCTTTGCTCTAGGTTCAAAACATATTCAAAATACAACTACTTTTCACCACTCCATTGGCACCACCCCAGTCCAGAACACCATTATCTCTGGATTATGTAATACTTGGATTATTACAATAGCCTCTCAACTGTTCAATAGCCTCTTATCTCTGGATTATGTAATACCTGGATCATTACAATAGCCTCTTAACTGTTCACCCTGCTTCGCATCCTCCCCAACTCTGCCAGGCCATTCACAACACCAGAATGAAGAGTAATCCTTTAGAACATAAGGTAGATCACAGCCTTCCTCTGTTCAAAATTCTCCAATAGATCCCTACTCTATTCAAAATACAAGTTCTACAAGGCCTACAACATCTGGTCCCCATGACCTCCTTGTCCTCATTGCCTATTGTTCTCCCCCATCTTCACTTCTTCCATCCAAACTGGCCTCCTCATAGCTCCAAAAGCATGCCAGGCATCTCAGGGCCTTTGAGGTGATCATTCTCTCCGCCCATGCTTTTCCCTCAGATAGCTGCACTGCTCACTCCCTCATCCCTTCAGGTGTTTGCTGAAATGTCACCTTCTCAGTGAGGCCTACCCTGAACATCCAACTCAGCACTCCTCACCCACCTTTCTCCAGAGTTTTTATCACTTTCCTACATATCATATATAGTTCACTCATTTTAATAAGTGCAATTTTCCCCACCAGAATGGAAAGACAATGACAGCGGGCACTGCTTTATATCCAGTGCCTAGAAGAGTTTCTGGCATATAGAAAGGACTCAATAAATGTTAAATTGAATTGAAATAATTTAGATAGGAAGAAATTATGGGGTCTCTAGAAAAAACGTTATTTTTGCTAAAATATAAACACAGTCGGTGGGCAATGAAGACAAGGACTAAATAAAATTCCTCGTTAAAATAAGGAACATCTTTCATGTCTACAACAACTGGAATTTAAAGAAGGACAAAAAATAGTCTCCTATTTTATGGATGGAGAAATGAGGGCCCTCGGAAGCTTGTCGCAAGCTAGCCAATGAATCAAGGTTTAAGCTTTTCCAGCTGGATTGTGATTCTACCTAATGGGTCTGCCGAATACCCCTTTATGGTAAACTGCACAATCTCCACAAACAGCTACCCTAGTAAAGCATCTGGGCTTCCCTGTGCACCGAAACCCCACCAAATATTAAAACTAAGTACTAAGACTGAGATCTCAAAGCAATCCCATTTACCTCTCTATTTAATCTTATCCTTTCCTATTTCAGCTCCACTGGCTTAGGGTTGAAAGTAGGTATCCACCTGTAGCTCATTTGGGGTGGAGGAAACTGAGAGGCAGGAAGAGACAGAAATTACCTCCCACACCAGGATCTCGTGTGAACAAGACACCAGTTCTTCCAGCACGACACAGCAGCTCAAGGGAGCTGATCCACCCAACCCCTTGCCCTGGCAGCTCAGAGTAAGGTAAGGCAAACCTTTTATTACAAGAGTTTACAAACAAATCTTAAAAAAAAACAACAGCACAACTCCACACTCCCTCTCATGGATGAGAATGTGGGCTAAAGGCTGGGGAACCCTCCACAACAGGGACTGATGGCATTTATCCCCATAGCCT
>NW_011888823.1:3550216-3568923 GCF_000151845.1 Pteropus vampyrus
AATATTAAAACTAAGTACTAAGACTGAGATCTCAAAGCAATCCCATTTACCTCTCTATTTAATCTTATCCTTTCCTATTTCAGCTCCACTGGCTTAGGGTTGAAAGTAGGTATCCACCTGTAGCTCATTTGGGGTGGAGGAAACTGAGAGGCAGGAAGAGACAGAAATTACCTCCCACACCAGGATCTCGTGTGAACAAGACACCAGTTCTTCCAGCACGACACAGCAGCTCAAGGGAGCTGATCCACCCAACCCCTTGCCCTGGCAGCTCAGAGTAAGGTAAGGCAAACCTTTTATTACAAGAGTTTACAAACAAATCTTAAAAAAAACAACAGCACAACTCCACACTCCCTCTCATGGATGAGAATGTGGGCTAAAGGCTGGGGAACCCTCCACAACAGGGACTGATGGCATTTATCCCCATAGCCTAGAGCTGAGACAGGCTGTCTTCATCACTGTCCTGGGGCCAGTGCACCTAAACCCAGAACCTGCTGGGAGGAATATAGAAAGGAAGAGCTCTCTCAGGTAGATGGTGTCTCCCTAAGGCTTGGGAGGCATGTTCCTGGGATTAAAGGCATAGTATTGGAGAAAAGACCCCTGGATGTAGAGAAGGAAGGAATCTTCTCTGGCACCAACAGCAATGAAGTTTACTAGTTGAAATCATCTTGAATCTGGGGGTAGGAAGAAAATTAATACAGAAATCTCTTCTAGTTTCTTGTTCTCAAATCAGTTGAGTTGGCAGCTTATCTCTCTTTTTAAATCTCTTTTGCTCTTGGTTACCAGTTGGTGGTTTGTATTGTAGAAAAAGTTGGCAATAGTAGGGCAACGAAGCTTGAAGGCTGGACCCCAGAAATCTGGGATCACGTGCTGTGGGTTGGCCTCAGGAGATGAATGAGTTTCCTGCAGTGTTTGGCAGAGGCAGGCCTGGGACTGCTGTGCGGCAGTAACTGATTCCCCAGAGAGAGCAAGGCTAATTTCTCACTGGCACCCAAGGACACCAGCACCTGTGGGATAGAGAGCAGATGACAGAACACGATGTGCAGAGGACTCTCATTTGGCCTAGCAATTCCCACTCCAAGAAAGGAAGAAAAAGAAAATGGGCACTTGGAGACCCAAAATAGATTGTATGGGACAAGAGAAACCTTGGAGACAGGAATTGTCAGGACCAGAGGTCTACTTCCATTCTCTCTGGCTACAGACCATGAAACCAAGGCTCCAAGGGATGTATGCACTTGACCCCAGGAAAAGGCAATGAATACAGCAGTGATAGTAAGCCAAAAAATGTGATTCCCAGCGAGTGGATCTGACCAGTGAGGCTTAACCTCATTACCACCAAGAATCCCTTTTATTATGTCCCCACATGGATTACATATTACTATCCTGTAATACATATTACTATCCTGTCAAAATTTCATGAACCACACAATGCTACCACACTGAGCTATTATAACTTGTAGATTTAACCTGATTATAGGTAGAAATGTAATTTCATTGGGCTCTTTACATACTGAAAGTTGAGGAGAAACACCAGAATAAAGCAATGGTTAAGAGTATGGACTCTGGAGTCAGACTCTCGAGTTCAAAAGTCCAGTCCTATATACTAACTTTGTAATTTGGACAAGCTATTAAATTCTTTGTGTCTCTGTTTTATAGCCTGCAAAATAAGGAATATAATAGCTTAAACCAGATAATAAAGGGAAAATACTTAGCGTGATGCTTTTCACATGGTAAGTGCTAAAAAAGATAGCATCTTCATGGCCCCTAGAATGAAACCACCCTATACATCAACATCTCCAATCTTCCCTCACCTCCCTCCCACACAGCCTCTGGAAGAGAGAAACGGTGGTCCTTGAGATTCCAGGCATGTCCCAGCCCAATGGAGCCCTCTTCCAGGTCTCTTCCCTTCAAGGGTGGGAGATGGTATATGAAAAACGAATCTCCAATACACTGCCCCTGAGTTTCCTGCTCCCAGAGAGGGACATGACTTGGGTTTCTGGATGTCCCAATTCCTCAGACTATCTCAGAAAACTGTTGTGAAATACAACCCATCATCATGGTTCCTAAGTCCCCTGGGGTGTACCTGATGGATGCAGGGCTCCTGGCGGAGGCTCCGGAGGGCAATGAGGGCGGCCTCCTTCACATTTGGCTGGGGGTCTCCACATGCCATCTCTAGGAGCCGCTGGGGTACTTGGCACTGCAACAGCTCTTCCCCCAACCCCTCAGGCCCCAAGTTGCCCAGAGCTGACACAGCATTACACCGGATTCCAGCCTGAGGATCTCCAAGCAGCTGGGTCATACCAGGTACTGCAGCTGCCAGGGCAGGTCCCAGAGGACCAGCTTGGTAGGCTGCATTGCCCACAGCAAAACTGGCACTGCGCCGCACAGCAGGGTCCTTGTCTCCAAGCCCCAGCAGCAGGAGGTTGAGCAGTCCAGCCTGGCTCTGCAGTGCCCCACGCAGGGCCATGCTGTGTTGAAGCAAGTGTCCCAGGAGCCCATAAGTACGGGCTCGCACAGAATTCTCTGGGTGGCCCAGAAGGCTGCGCAGGGGCCGATAGGATTCATCAGAACCAGCCAGAAGTTCTTGGATAAAGGACAAGTGGCTGGGAGACAGAACCCGGGCTGTGTGGGCCAGAAGAGAGAGCAGGTCAGAGGTCAGCAGCGGCTGGTCACCCAGGAGGGCAACGGAGAGGAACGAGATGATGGTTCTAGGTGAGGCAGCCACTGTATTCACAAACTGGTTGAGAGAGATGGGATTTGTGAGGGCCAGGCGTGTGAGGAGACTGATGGGCAGCTCAGCTTGTGGCAACGGAAGATGGTGGCAGCAGACCTGGGTGGGGGGAAGGGAGCAAGTGAAAGTAGTTCGAGAAGAGGGAGAATACACTGCAGCTCGATAGCTAGAAGGAGCCCAAATTTGGGGGAAAAAGCCAAGCACCAAGCTACAAGAAACACCACAGGGAGCTGGGAGAGCTGACCCACAGCTCTCCACAGGAGACACAATGTGGACCCCAAGAGAATAGTTCTTTTCTGAGTTCAGTCATTGCTCTTGTCAAAGACCCACTGCTTAATACCAAGAATTGCCAGAGAAATAATTCCCGACTGAGGAGCTGGGTCTCCAGTGCCTAGACTGGGATGTTCTTCCCACTGAGCTCCAGATAAGGGGCTGATGAAAGCACCATCCTCAGCTCTAACCACACACCTCTGCACAGGCCTGAATGCTTTCTCCACTCCAACTCTGAAATCAAGCCCGATGCTCCACTCTTACAGGGGCCAAGTGGAGCCCTGGAGCTGCTGGAAAGTGAATTAGAGTGCACAAGGGGGTGGGCCATCTTCCTCTCCCACCTTCATGCCTGGGTAGCTTCCAAGTACCTGTAGCAGGTGGGCTGCAACTTCTGAGTCCGTGAGGTCAGCCAAGACACCCACAAGGAGTTCAGCATCCACATCCAGGGCAAAGGGGAAGCAGAGGATCTGGCAGACAGAGAGCACCACGACGGGGAGAAACTCAGACCCGTGAGGCCTGAGGGAGGTGTGGAAAGAGGAAGGATTTACTCAGTCTAATTTTCCCACCTTTTATCATTCTCCCTCACCCTTCTCAAATTCCCTAGTCCATCTCTCCTTCCCTAATCTCAGCATTTCTTGCCTCCTAGCTCAAGCCGTCAGCTATTTCTCTCCTGCCTTTTTCTCCCTGCCCCCATCACAGACTCTCTGGACCTTCCAGTCTCCCTCCTCTAGCTCAAACTCACGCCTGGCCCAGCTGATGCAGGAAGCTGGGGGAAAGCAGATGCTTCAGGGTGGACATGAGGATACTTCCACGCTGAGACAGGTGGCTCAGGCATAACTGGGGTTCTTGGGTGAAGGTGGCCATGGCCAGGCTCAGCAGGGCTGCCATGCCTGGAAACATCGAGAATAAAGACCCAGTGGAGGAGGCAAGAGGCCCGGATGCTCCTGCTTCCCCTTGGCTCTGAGGGTTACCACCTACTCAGTTTCGTTCCCATCCCTGATCAGTTCCAGCGTACAATCTGCCATCCTCTCCCCAAGCAGCAATCTCCATGGGCTAACCCAGTTCAAGCAGCTTCTCTTAAAGAAGGGTAAAACACTGGCCCCACACAAGAGGGCATGCTAATGGAAAGATACCTTGAGGTGAGATGAGTGTCCAGTCTGGCTCTGGGCTTTGTGGACTGGACAGCAGCAGCTCCTCTTCCTGGGTAGGTACTTCCTCAGGGAGCCTCAGAGCCATGGAGAAGCGGTGCCACAGAGCGGTCCACATTTCTGAGCTAGCCAAGTCCCTTATCAGGCTACCCTTAACCTGCTGGAAAAAAAAATTGAAAGAGGGTGGGTGGGGAGATCAAAATCAGGAATCAAAAGGCCTTTTTTTTTCACTCCTGTCCCTGACCTATGAGGAAAGGGAATCCCAGAAATAATTCCTTCTGTTTTTCCCACCTAGGATTTCTCTGTTGTTTTAATTCCCTGATTACATCTTAACCCCCAACCTCTCAACCCGTATATCTACTGAAAACCAGGGAATTACAGCTTTCCTTCCCACTGAATCCCAAGGGATATAGCTGAACGGTTCCCTTTAAAGGGTCCAAGGGCAGGTGGGCCCCTTCCAAAGCCATTACAGGCACAGTAGTTTATAGGTTGCTTCTGTGTTCCTAAAGTCCAGTGGCACCCCGAAATGCCCAGTTTCTCTCTTCTTACTTCCTATCCGTCCTAAGATGAAGCTCTACCTGCGTGAGCAGCTGCAGCAGTAGGACAAGGAGGCCGTCGTAGAATCCACAGCCACCTGGTGGAGTCAGCCGGACCTGCCAAGCAGAGGTAAGAAGAATGCAGATCCCTGAGAGGAAAGAGGGGGCCTCACAGGCCTGTGTCCCCAACTCCTGGTCAGGCAGAAAGAGGTCTTCCTTGGCCTGGTGTAGAGAGGAGAATGCTGGACTTAAGAGTCTTGGTTCCTGCCTATTTGGTCAATGACTAACTCTGTCCTAAAGATACACAGTCTGGTAGGATAAGCTGACCAGAAACAGTTATAGTTTAGAAAGATACTTTCTGAACCAGAGGCTGGGGTGGGGGTGGGGGGCTGCAGTTGAGAGTATCTAACTCCACCTCCTGGAGGTAAGAAACTGATGGGATTAAAAGTTATAAAGGCAGACTAGAGAAGGTAGAGGTGGAAAGGAAGAACATCCCAAGTAGGAGACATAGTATATACAAAGGCAGGTCATGAAAGACCATAATGAATTTTGGAAATGGCAACTCTTTCGGTATAGGATTACAAAGCCCAGAGGCAACAGATGAGCTCTGAGTAGCCTGCTGAAGAATTTGGACTTTATCCCAGAAGCAATGGGAAACCACTGAGGACTTACAGAGCCTAGAACAGTGTTTGGTACTCAATATATATTTATGCGTTAAGTAATTCTTGTTTGAACAAATGGCCAAATTTCCTTTAAGACACTCTGGTGGCAGTGAAGAAAACAGACTGAAAAAGAGAGAGCCTAAAGAGATATCCTTTAGCAAAGGTACTGCCAAAGAGAGAGATGATGCCTCCCTCCCTCTTTAGAAGTCCAGCATGTTAACAACAGAACGGAAGCCCTGACCAGTCTGGGCTCAGAGCAGTCAATTATCTGGGGGCAGAGGGTAGAAAAGACTCCTTGATTCCTTTACCACACCGTGGTTTTCTCTAGGCTGCCTGGCATTTCAGTATTTCCTCCAAGAGTGCAGTCCTTGTTTGACTCACAGAAAACATGTCTATGCATTTCCTGTCAGACCTCACCTCCGCAGGGGCAGACAGGGCATGTGTGGCTGCAGCAATCCACTCCACAGGCTGGAGGTCAAAGGTCACCCCTTGCTGACCAAGCTGTCCCAGCAGACAGGCTGCTGCACTCTGGAGAGTTAAAGGAGGAGAAGGAATGACCGAATCTGAATGATATTCAGCACAGGCAGAGACAATTTAAGTCTGTCTTGGACCAGAAGAATGTCTCATAAACAGCTACGAAGGGGATAATGACTCCTCTGCTCCCAGAAGGGTTGGATGATAGGGTGAAAAGGGAGGAACGTGAAGGCTGAAAACTCACCACAAGAGAGACGACATGTGAACGAGTAAAGACAGTAGCAATCTCGTTGCCTAGCTTCTCCATTCTGGAACAAGGAGAAACATCAAGGGGTATAGCAGTGTAAAAGGAGGCTGGTGAGTGGCCTCCCCTCCCCTTGCATAGCCCTCTCCACCTAAGCTGTATGTCTGACTCCAAGTCACAGAGTTGGTGAGAATTCAGTTCTGTTCTTTGTTGAAAAGCCTTTACTCTCCCTATCCCAATTCCTCCCAAGGATAGGCTGCAGGGTACCACTCCCCATGTTCTATGTCAGGGTGAGCTATGTGGGTAGAGGACTTCAATGGCGAGCGAGAGCCTACTTTATGACTCACCCGGAAGGCAGATCTTGGAGCTGAAGGACAAGAAGGGAGAGGAGGTAGAGCGTCACTTCAGTAGACTCTTCCGAATCCACTACCTTTACCTACAAAGGAAACCTAAGATATCAGAGCAACCTCTGATTGAGACAGTGGAGACACCATGAGATGTCCACCTGTGTTGCTGGCCTACCTTGCCCTGGACCAACATCAACAGCGACTCCAAGGCCTGGGGCTCTCGCCCTAGAAGACGGCACAGGCGCTCACTGACATGGCAGCAGGAGTACAGAACCTGAGGGAGTGGGAAGGAGTCTGTCAGTGAGCAGAGCAGCACCTGGGCTCTGAGACTGGAAGGCTCAGCTGAAAGCAAGCGAGCCTCTCAACAGATCTGGTATCCATGTTTCGGGGTGTTAGAGAAGTTTGGGTCGCTTCCACCTCTTGCTGTAAGGTAGAGATACTTCTCAGTTCTGGTGAGCATTGGCTCATAGTAAGGCCATCTCAGGTTGAACAGATTTAAAGGTAGAAAGGGGTCGTGAAAGGGGGTTTCTCATCTCTCTCAGTGTCTCTCTCTCTCTCTCTCTCTCATTCCTAGGGGTTAAAAGGAAATCTGAAGAGTTATGGGCAGGCAGTACCTTGAGAAGATGTAGGCACAGGGTGGGATGCTGCAGGCCAGAGATGAGGGATGGCCTCAGCTGGTTGTTGTCTTCGGTGAGCTGATTTGCCAAATGCCGAGAGATCTATAAAGATATACCTGAAGACTCAATTCCATTTCCATTATTCCAATCCTACCCTCTTATATCCCCAACTACTCAAGATTCTCAAACCCTTACTAGGCACTTTGCCAGCTTCACCAGGAACCTCAGACTCTATCCCATTCCCGGTCTTCAAGGCCAATGGAGAACCAAAAGTCATGGCCTTATTTAGCCCATGTATGCAGATACAGAGAGAAGTGTTGCTAGCCAAAAGGGAGAAGGAAGTCTGAATCCTGAGCCCTTAAAAAAGCATCACTGGTGGCTTCAGTGTGGCTACCCTAGCACATGGGAAGTTTGTCACTAAGCTCTCTAACCAAAGCCTCTGGGATTTTGGCTATATCATGTTGTACAAATGGCCCAGATCCAGGTTGGGGCCATCTGTTTCTGGAAGAACTGAGTAAGGGCAGGCATACGAGCTTATTTTTCTGCCTTCTTGAGAAGCTAGGGCCAGCTTCCCCCGCTCTGGCAAAAGGGATGAGAAGAATAAGAAACTGCAGCTCAGACCTGCTCCTTGGCTTCCCAGCAGCCAGGCAGCCCCACAGGAGCAAAACACATGGCTGCCAGTGCAGAGGAAATGGCTCCAGGCAGATCCTCACTCTGCTCCCGCAGCGACTGGATCACTTGAGGGGCTCCTATGGAGAAAGCAAAGGGTGGGGTCTAGTTGTTTCTCCCAGATCCACCTTCTATCTTTCAGTTCACAGTTATTTATTGAGCACTTACTAAAAGCACAGAGCTGGACTCACTCAACAATTAAATCCAGAGAACGCCCCCTCCCCACTCTGGTTACCTGGAGGTGTGTGGAAAGGGAGCTGTGGAACTGTCAAGCCATGAAGGAGCCCGTCCAACACAGCCCGCTGTGTAGTCAACAGACTTGAGTAAAAGGCTTTGGAGATGGTCCAGCTATTTCCATCCATGGCTTCACACAGAACAGTAAAGCACTACAGGAGACGAGGGCAGGGTTAACATTGGGGCATCAGAAAACAGACTGGGCTTAGAGTAAGGAGCAAGAATCCCTGGAGAACCTGAGAAAAGAGGAGAAAAACCCAGGGGACTAGCTGTCTAATTCTAAGTATTCCTCATACAGAAGGTGCATCATAACTACCTTCGTGTTTCAGGAATAGGAATTTAAGTGTCAGTCCTTCTTTTCTCTGATCAGCTGCTCCCTAAATGATGTTTCTCAAAGTGTCATCTATGACCACAAGTGTAAGAATTGCTGGGGATTCCTGGGTCCTTCCTATCCTAGTCCTCTGATTCGGAATTTCAGGAGGTGGGGTATTTATTCCAAACTCCCCATGCTACTCACTGCACAATGACATATGAGAAGTGCTGGCCAATAATGTGAATCTCTGCTGGCCAAAATTTAGGTTAGATATTAAAAGCTTCCTGACTTGAAAGGGTGAGGGATGCTAAAATAGGCTCTCAGACTAGAAACTGAAAGGACTGCTAGCTAGAGACAAGAATGTAGCCTAGATCTGTGTTATCAAGTGCCAGTTTGAACAATGACCAGGCAATTGTTTACTTCTTTTTTTTTTTAATGTCTACAGCACCTGGTATTCCTAGGTGGTCTCCCATCCAAGTACTTACTAACCAGGCCTGACCCTGCTTAGCTTCCGAGATCAGATGAGATTGGGAATGTTCAGGGTGGCATGGCCGTAGACCAATTGTTTACTTCTTTGCACATGTTCCTCTCTATCTCCTGAGATTTTCTGGTTCAATCCTCCATTCCTGGTCCTCACTACCAGAGTCCAGGCAAGAGAACCCATACAGTTTACTAGTCCATAGGTCAAACAAGGTTGGGAAATACTAGCTGATCTGCAAGTCTCTTCAAGAAGAAATAACTTCTATTTGTGGCTCCATGAAACAGGCCACACTGCTTAATGCCTCTGGGCCTTTATTAGGTTGCTTTTTCCACCTGGAATGTCCTTTCTATTTTCCTGCCTCATCCACCTGGCAAATTTCTATGTATTCTCCAAATCCTAGCAGAGATTATTTCCTTATTCAGGATTTCTTTTATGACCCTCCAAATAGTGTTAATCTTCTTCAGCTGTGCTTCTGTATTTTACACAAAATTCTAATGTACTTTTCACACTACTGTCCTTGATCACTTTACATCTCCCCTACTTGACTGTCTCCGATCCCTTGAAGATAGGAACTTTCTCTTACTCAAATTGCATATGGCACATAGCTGGCATTCAACAAATGTTTGATATATCACCTTGATCTAACCCTATCTAGCCATAAGAAAGGGGAGGAGAGAAACACAGGGAAAGACAAGGGAGATAAAAATCTGGAAATGGGAGCCGATTACCAGGAGGCTGTCCCTCCTCAAAGTCTGCTCTGAGTCATCTGGTTGGGCCAGGAACTTCCCCAGCAGGTCCAAAAAGAGGTTGGCCGCTTCCTGAAATACCTGTAGGCTAAGGGAAAATGGTTTCTTCTCATCTCTCTACTAAAAGTCGAGATGTGGTGCATGGGTCAGTTATGGGCAGGTAGGAGAAGCTCTGCAAGGGAACATCAGAATGCTCCCTCCTCTCTCCCTGGCTAAGCACACACACAGTCTCACATACACACCGTCCAAGCCATTTCTCTAGGTTATTCACATCTTGATCCTTTCATTTAGTGTGTGGTGACTGCTGACGCTTAGAATCTGAAAGATTTGGGGCAAAAGTGGAGGTGTCTCAGGGTCCTTAAGAGGACTAGCTGGACCCTAAGGGGTCAGTCAGCTGATCCCTAAACCTGTCACAAATCATGGCTTCTCCTCACTTAGCCTCTTTCTAACAGAGAAGGGAAGAAACGGGAATAGAAATTGAAGCCAAACTGGCCAACAGGGGAAAACTGCCTGTCATCTCACCTGTCACCTGTCTGGTTCCTCTCCAGATTGAAGGTGCAGGCAAAGTAGGCCTGAATCACAGCCATCAGGTTCCGTAAGAAGGTCCCATACCAACATTGCTGCCAAGGAACAAGACAAAGAGTAAGAGCAACGTAGGGGATGGCAACAATGTAGGGGATGGAGACAAAGAATAGAAAAAGCAGTAAAAAAGGCAACAGATATCCAGACAGAATGAGAGTATTTGGACAGAGAGAAGAGATCCAGAAGTAACAAGTGGCAACCAAGGGGCTACAAATAGCCTGAAAATGTGTCTTGTTTGGCCTGAACAGCACTGTGGAGTTTAGACAGTTCTGTTTTTCAAAATAGCTCAAATTTTTTCCTAAAAACTTTAAAACACTCAAGATTAATACTCATCAGAGTACGGCTTTCTCATGCCTGAGCCTAGATTCTCTTTTTCTGTCCTCTTAGCTCAGCTGCAGCAGGACACAGCAGGGGAAGTAGAGGTTTGTCCCTAAACACATCGAGTCTCAATCCTAGCTCTTCCACCATCGTCTCCATGGCCATTTATTTACAAAGTAGTGCTTGTGTATGAGTCAGTTCATCTCTGAATTTCAGTACCCTGCTCTGTAAAATTGGGTCAATAAAGCCACGGATTTAATATATTTCGAAGCACAGTGCTCTAACTATTGGGAGATTACATATAAAAATCTGGATTTCTAGCTTCTCTTGGAAAACTGGAAGATCTGGCAACACTGGACCCATATTCCCACTCAGTAACAGTGGGCTGGAGCCGAGGAGAGGATGTCCAATTTAGACAGGGCATGAGATCTCCAGTTTATCATATTCCCCACTACTCTCAAAGTTCTACATAGTCTACTTCACTGACATCATCTCCCTGGCATAGAAGGTATTAGAGTTTGTAATTCACGGTCTAATAACTAGAAAGAGGAGGAAAGAAAATAAAAGGCAATTGGGCTAAATAGAGATGGCAGTTCGAAGAAGAGAAATCCAAAGAGAAACAACTCCTGGAAGTCTTTAGAGGCTCCTTGCGTAGTACTTACCTGCTGAATACTGTTGCTCTCCTGGCTGTGTCTGAGTAGGCTGAGCAGCAGCCCAGGGAGTCCTGCCTCACGGCAGAAGGAGTACAAGGGAACAGAGTCACTGCAGCTGGACAGAAGACTGCTCAGGACCCGGAGTGCAGGAAGGATATGAGAAGCACCCTCCAGCATGCCTTTCAGGATCTGAGTGACACGAGGGAAAGAGATGGTAATTGATATTATCAGAGGTAAAAGTAGAGTCATAGATACCAAGTGTTCCCAAGGAGTTGGCAATCGGACCAGATGTTCTCATTCCTTTCTTTGGGAGTCCAAAGCCCAGAGGAGAAAAAGAAAATAGGGAAACTGTACCAGGGAAGAATATAGATGTTCAGATCACATGACTGTTAACAGCAGTGAACAAGGGGGATGGGACCACTCCTCAGGATCTCTCTGGCAGACCCAATGCTATTCCCATCTGCTCCCTCCCTTCTCCATCCTTTCATCTTAAAAACAAAACAAACACGCACACTCACACACACTCATGCACACACTTCTGAAAATAAAAAATAACAGACACAAAACGATGTTATTCAACACTAGATGAGGGGTTGACAAACTATGAACCACAGGCTAAATCTAGCCTACCACTTATAGGTTAAGTAGTTAATAATCACACGGCTAAAGAGTAGTTCAGACAGAATTCCAACTCAGGAAGCCTTACCCAGAGCTTTTAACCTGCTTCCCTACTGAAAAGCTGTCCAACACTAGGAGGACAATGTATTAGGAAAAAAGAGAGGTGCAAGGTGCCAGAGCAATTCACCAGGGAAAGAAGAGTCTTTTCAACAAATGGTGCTGGGACGACCGTACGTCCACATGCAAAAGTTGAATGTAAGATCCCTCACACTGTATACCTCGCATTGTAGACAAAAATGAACTCAAAATGGGTCAGAGACCTAAATGTCGGAGCTAAAACTAGAAAATTTTTAGAAAAAAACATAGGAGAAAATCTTTAAGATTTTACGTTTGGAAAATATTTCTTAGATACAACACCGAAAGTGTAATCTACAAAGGGAAAAACTGTAACTGGACTTCATCAAAATTCAAAACACCTGTGCTTCAAAAGATACTCTCATGAGAATAAAAAGATAAAGCATAGACTATGAGAAAATATTTGTAAATTACATATCTTAAAAAAGGTCTGTATCCAGAATATACAAAGAACACAACTCAATTAGAGGACAACCCAATTTAAAAATGAGCAAAAGAACTGGATATTTCATCAAAGAAGATATACAAATGGCTAATAACAAGAAATGATGCTTGACATTAATCATTAACAAAATGAAAATTAAAATGACATTATATGCTATTTCACACTCACTGGAATGGCTATAATCAAAAAGACAATCATACATGTTGGCAAGGATGGGGAGAAATGGAGACTTGCATACATTGCTGGTGGGAATGCAAAATGGTGAAATCACTTTGGAAAATGATTCAGCAGCTTCTTAAAATGTTAAATATAAATGTTCCACATGACCCAGCAATTCCACTCCTAGGTACCTAGGTACCTCTCTTCCACTCCAAGAGAAATGAAAGCATATGTCCACACAGACTTCCACGTGACTATTCACAGCAGCATTATCCATAAAAGCCAAAAAGTGGAAACAGCCCCAATGGCCACCAACTGGTGAATGGATAAACAAAATGTGATCTATATCCATCTAATGAAGTACTAACCAGCAATAAAAGGGAATGGATTGTTGATACATGCTATGGCATGAATGAACCTCAAAAACATTACACTGAGAAAGGAGCCAAACATGAACACTGTATACTGTATGATCTCATGTATGTAGAATGTCCAGAAAAGGCAAATCTATGAGACAGAAAGTAGATTAATGGTTCCCTGGGACTGGGGGAGGAAGGATTATTAACTGTAAATGGGTACGAGGGAACTTATTGAGGCGATGAAAATGTTCTAAAACTGGATTATGGTGATAGTTTCACTTCTTGGTACATTTACTAAACATCATTAAAAAAGACTTTAAAGAAAGGGGAAGAGATGCAGGCGATGTATTTCAGTGAGTTCCCAGGAAGGAAGATCACTGTGTTTCAGAGAAGCAAGGAAAGACTTTGTAACAGGGAACACTAACTATGAATGTTAATTAAGCAAAATGTTATTTCCTAAAAAAGAATCTCATTCTTCTCATTAGTATACCTATACCAGAAGACATTATATACTAGTTACATCTATATTTTTCATTTTTTTTAAAGCCTACAGCACCTAGTATTATTCCTAGGTGGTCTCCCATCCAAATACTAACCAGGCCTGACCTTGTTTAGCTTCCAAGATCAGATGAGATCAGGTGTGTTCAAGGTGGCATGGCCGTAGACAATAAAAATTTTGTAGAAACTTGTTTCCTCTCATTGTAGAAGTACTTACATAATGTCCTCCATTTTTGCCTCATAGCCCACAATGCCTAAAATATTTACCATCAGAAATTTGCTGACCCCTGCTCTAGAAGGATATTTTTCCCTTCAGAGAGATACGAGGCCTGCTCTTTCTGTGTTACTAAAGGAGGTTAGCAAATCTCCTTGAATTGAGCAGATAGACTGAAATAGAATTGTGAAGGGACAAACTTTCTCTTTCTCCTTATGTCAATCACTGTTTTTTAATGCCTCATCTGTGAAAAGAGTCTCAAATTCTCTCCACAGTATCCTTCTGCCCATCACCTGCGCTCCAGCCTCATGCAGCTGACTCTGGATGCGCTGGCAGAAGTCAGGATTGCACAGTAGGGTGAGAGGGGCCTTCAGCTGGATGGGCACAGGTTCGGTGGTCTCTAGCAGGTGTTGCCACTCGTCGTCACTGTCTGGCTCCTGAGGCACAGGGGAGTGAAAGAGGTCAGGAGCAATGTGTAAGGTTGAGGGTAGTAGCTCCCAGCATGGGGGATCACGGAGTAACTGCAAGAAGCAGTGACTCCTCTGACGCAGATGTTATTTTTTTCAGACACCAGTAAAAAGAAGCTATAGTGAGGGGTCTTGAAAAGTCTCTTGGAGAACACTGACATGTGTGCATAAAGAGATACCAAAAAAGATGTCCATTGCAGCATGATTTGTAATTTAAAAAATTGGAAATGTCATAAAGCCAGTCAGCAAGGGAGTTAAAAATAAAAATCATGGTATATCCATATTAGGAAATACTATGAAGTTAAGAAGATTGTAGTACTGAGGATGCATCACTTATGTATATGTAGTATTCCTACCAAAAATGCATAAAGAAATTTCAATTTGAAGAACGTTCTACAAAATAACTGGCGTGTGTACCTCGAAACTGTCAGTTATGAAAGATAAAGAAAGATTAGGAACTGTTCCAGATTAAAGGTGACTAAAGAGGTAAAACAGATAAATCCAATACCTAACACTGGACTGGATCACGGACCAGGAAAAAATTTTGCTATAAAGAACAGTACTGGAGCAACAGGCAAATTTAAATCTGGACTGTAGATTAAATAACGGAATACATCAACGTTAAATTTCTGACTTCCGTAACTGTACTGTGGTAGAGGAAGCAAATGACCTTGTTCATAGAAAATATGCACGAAAATATTTAGGGGAAAAGGGGCGTGTCTGCAACGTAACCTGAAGTAATTCAAAAAGTTGGTATGTCCATATATAGAGAGAGAATCATAAAGCAAATGAGGCAGATTTTAATAATTGGTGAATCTGGGTGAAAGGGTGTACAGGAATTCTTTGTGGTATTCTCAAAATTATTCTTTAGGTTTGAAATTATTTAAAAATAAAATTAAAACCCTAAAAAACACAAAAGATTGAGGTAGAACATGTTCAGATGTAAAAAGAGCTCTAAAACAGATCACATGATAAGATAGACATGATGTAAAACAATACATATGGTATGAACTCAGTAATGTAAAAACAGTCAAACTGTATTTCTATGTGTACATATACACACACATATGTAAAAGTACAAAAAGTTTGCAAAAGACAGACAAAACTAATAACAGCGGACACTTCTGGGGCCTAGGTATTTTTTCCCTATGTATTCTAATTTTTTGATAATTACATGTTCAGATAACTGTGCAATTAAAATCTATAATTAGTAAGGAAGCAATTTTTAACGCAGGCAGCTCATACCTGGAGGGCTGGGAATCACTGTTCTAAAAAAACATCTACCCAGACCCAACAACCCACGGCAGGGAGAAGGCTGAGAAGAGTCCCTGGACGCACCTCGTTTTCTAGGTCCACTGCATCAATGCTCCGCTGGCCCGCAGCCTCTGGCCTCAGCTCTGGGAATGCTCGTTCACAATCCTGGGTGACCCGGTTTTCTCTGCCAGAGGAAGCAGGGAGTAGGATAAGTTCTAGATTTATGAGGCTTGGAAATGTCATAAAGCCAGTCATTAACTTGTCCCTCCCTCTTGACCCAGGATAGGAATGAAGAACAAGTCATATAGGATTGGATAGAAGAGACCTCTTTCTAGGATATGGCCAGGACAGGATATGTCGAGTACTACACACTCATCCTTGACTGCCCTACCCACTTTGGACCTTATTCTTAAGTCTACCTTGGCAGTATACACCTATGGCTCCCAACTTAAATAACTTTCCTTTTGCAGTTGGAGACAATTCTTTCCTTTTCAGTTAATGTACAACTGAGGCACAGAGAAAAGGAAAGTTCCCACATTTCCTGATGAAGTATCTGGAATTAGAATACAAGAACCCAGCACTCAGATTCCTAGGGCTCTGTCCATATTTAGGCAGTGGCTAGTGACAGGGATCATGCTGTGTTTGCTTTAGCTAGAGCCAAAGATACGCAAGATACCTCACCCTACAAATCCCTGGCTATACCCTCCTCACCGAGGTATAGGGGGGGCCTCTCCAGCCCCCCACTCAGCCCAGCTGCTCTTCGTTTCTGAGGCCATGATCCCAGCCAAGAGACCTGGTTCCTTAGGAGTGTTCCATAGCCTGGGCAGAGGGGCCGTGCCAGAAGCTACCTTGCTGGTCCTGTCTTCTTGCTCAAGGGCAGGTCCTGTATTCTGGTGTTTCTATGAGAAGTGGACAAGAGACACTGAATCAGAACTATTTGACTGCCATAGGGCAGTATAAATCCTATTTGTGGCCCTTTCCCAACCCTAGAAAGTCACCCTCCTTCTCCAACAATCCCAGTCACCAGCCTGGTCATGTCACATATTCCCCAATATTCCTACACACCTTCTTCTTGGCCTCCTCAGCCATGCGCTTACAGGCCTGACGCAAGATGCGAGATCGATTGCCCTTGGGGGCCAGCTGATGTGCCTGTTGGTCCTTTAGGACCTGAAGTTCTGGGGGCAGGCGACTGGTGAACGGGGTGCCCAAATCTGGACCTGCTGGTTCAGTTATTACTGCAGGGAGGGAAGAGGAAAAAGACAGGATCATACTGGAGCTGTGCCATGTCACTTGGCACAGACAACTTCGGTGTCTCCGGCTTTTGTAGAAGGCGACCATTTTGACAAAGTGACAAAGGGGGAGGGGGGTTGCAAGGGAGGTGGCAAAGATTAGGCAAAGGGCTAGGAAGAAAGTTCATACTGCTAGGTTAAAGAAGATATGTTGAATCCAGATTGGGAGAAGGAGGGTAGATTGGAGAGAATACTAGAAAAAGCCCTGGGAACCCTAATGACTCACTTGTGACACGACCAGCAATAAAAGGGTGATGTAAAAGGTCTGGCCAGGCCAGGCGCTGCCGAGGGTCCTTGGTCAGCAGTCCTTGCAGGAAGTTCTGTGGAGAGAAAAAAATCCCCCAACAGCCTTCACGTCTCTATAAGCTCTAACTCACCAGCAGAACCTGCAAACCGAAACTCCGGAGTCCAATCTTACAGCACCCTCTCTCACCTTATCCTTAGGCCTTACTTCATTGGCTGAAATCATGGACAGAACTCACTGCCTCATCTCCTGGGGAGCCCCAATTCCAGTCCATAGGCATAAATCTCAATGTCACTAGCTTTGTGAAGAAGTGAGGAGAAAACTAGAAGAGAGGGATGTCACCTTCACAATCATCTTCAGAAAGCAAACATTCAAAGGAGTCCCACATTGCTCACTTTGCCCTCTCTTTGACTGCAGTTTGTTTACAGCTGGGTACGAACAAATGCATTTACAGTTAAAAGCACACTCACACGCACATGTCATTGTGTAAAGATGTGTTTGGGAGCCCTCAAACCAGAAATCTTTCAGCAAGTCTTCAGATGGTAGAGGGGTAGGGAGACTGTCTCTACACTGTTATGAAGTATCCTTGGGAAAATCCTCAATTGGGCCTGAAACAGGAATAGATGGTACTAGATTATGACCACTGTTCTAAAACAAGGTGATTAAGTATACTATGGTTCTAGCTGGAGATAGCTGCATATCTGCCCTAAGGGAAAATGAATATCTTATGTATAAGCACCAACTGAAGTTTTATTGTTTAGATTCTTTTTAGTAACTACTTGGGCCTCCCCAGCTAAAAAGGTTGGGGAGAAACCTGTCCCTTTATATCTTAGATAAAGCAAAGTTATAATGAGATTTCACCCTGGCAGAAGGTTACATTTAAATTCCACTGAAAGCCAAATCTTGCCCCAGATAAGAAATAAAAAGGGTCAACTCTTTTTCTTCCCTCCTTCCCTCCTGCAGCCTGCTGAAAGGAGCAGGCACCACCTCTATCATCAACTCCTAATCACAGAGCTAGCCCCACTAAGCTCTGGCCATTTAGATCTCTGAAGATTCCTTCTTTCAGGAAGAGAAATGAAAGCTGCGTTGGCAAAGCCAGATATCAGCTGGACATTGCATCTGATAGGAAATAAGTGGAATAGAGGGTATATAAAATGACCAGTATCTGTCTCTGATGTCTTGAAATCGTATTTCCATTGTGATACAGGATAGTCTGGATAGTCTGGCCCAAGGAGAGGCTGCTATTCCCAAGTTTGGTAAACCTTAGAACACCCTCTCAGAATACACCCCTGCATTATAAAAGCAAGACAGCTTGGCCTAGCTTTGGCATTAATTCACTAACTTGCCCTAGCTCTGGAAACAGATTTTGGAAAAAGGAACAGAAGCAGAGGGAAACAGGTTTCTGACCCAAAAGCAATCTCCCTGTCTGTATTCATTACCTTGAAGCAAGGACTAATGGTGGGGGGCCAGCGCACAGGGTCCTTGAGAATGAGGTTGACCAGCTGAAAGATGCTCGTGGTATAGAAGGGAGGGGTGCCTACAGCCAGCTCATACAGTATGCAGCCCACAGACCAGAGGTCTGCAGTGTGGTCGTATGGTCGCTCTTCCACCAGCTCTGGAGACATATAGAGTGGTGTGCCTTTGATGGATGTCAGCACCATTGTGTTGGTGCTCATAGCCCGGGCAAATCTGCAGATGATGGAATTAAAATGGAAAGAGAGAAGATAGTCAATAAAAACTAGTTCTGGTCATTACTCCCTCTGATTATCTGAACCAACCCAAACCTGGACAGAGAGAGCACCTTCCGAAAGACTCAGTAGGAGTCCCAGTCTCCAGCTCAGGTTCTAAAATGAGGCCCAAGTAAGCCAAGCATATGCTCTAAGACACCCCGCAGAACTGGAAGCAGAGATGGAAGGCCAGGGTCCTCACCCAAAGTCACAGAGCTTGATGCCACCACCCTTGGCAAGAAGAATGTTCTGGGGCTTCATGTCTCGGTGGAGGAT
>NW_011888823.1:3569983-3575389 GCF_000151845.1 Pteropus vampyrus
CTCATCTCCTGGGGAGCCCCAATTCCAGTCCATAGGCATAAATCTCAATGTCACTAGCTTTGTGAAGAAGTGAGGAGAAAACTAGAAGAGAGGGATGTCACCTTCACAATCATCTTCAGAAAGCAAACATTCAAAGGAGTCCCACATTGCTCACTTTGCCCTCTCTTTGACTGCAGTTTGTTTACAGCTGGGTACGAACAAATGCATTTACAGTTAAAAGCACACTCACACGCACATGTCATTGTGTAAAGATGTGTTTGGGAGCCCTCAAACCAGAAATCTTTCAGCAAGTCTTCAGATGGTAGAGGGGTAGGGAGACTGTCTCTACACTGTTATGAAGTATCCTTGGGAAAATCCTCAATTGGGCCTGAAACAGGAATAGATGGTACTAGATTATGACCACTGTTCTAAAACAAGGTGATTAAGTATACTATGGTTCTAGCTGGAGATAGCTGCATATCTGCCCTAAGGGAAAATGAATATCTTATGTATAAGCACCAACTGAAGTTTTATTGTTTAGATTCTTTTTAGTAACTACTTGGGCCTCCCCAGCTAAAAAGGTTGGGGAGAAACCTGTCCCTTTATATCTTAGATAAAGCAAAGTTATAATGAGATTTCACCCTGGCAGAAGGTTACATTTAAATTCCACTGAAAGCCAAATCTTGCCCCAGATAAGAAATAAAAAGGGTCAACTCTTTTTCTTCCCTCCTTCCCTCCTGCAGCCTGCTGAAAGGAGCAGGCACCACCTCTATCATCAACTCCTAATCACAGAGCTAGCCCCACTAAGCTCTGGCCATTTAGATCTCTGAAGATTCCTTCTTTCAGGAAGAGAAATGAAAGCTGCGTTGGCAAAGCCAGATATCAGCTGGACATTGCATCTGATAGGAAATAAGTGGAATAGAGGGTATATAAAATGACCAGTATCTGTCTCTGATGTCTTGAAATCGTATTTCCATTGTGATACAGGATAGTCTGGATAGTCTGGCCCAAGGAGAGGCTGCTATTCCCAAGTTTGGTAAACCTTAGAACACCCTCTCAGAATACACCCCTGCATTATAAAAGCAAGACAGCTTGGCCTAGCTTTGGCATTAATTCACTAACTTGCCCTAGCTCTGGAAACAGATTTTGGAAAAAGGAACAGAAGCAGAGGGAAACAGGTTTCTGACCCAAAAGCAATCTCCCTGTCTGTATTCATTACCTTGAAGCAAGGACTAATGGTGGGGGGCCAGCGCACAGGGTCCTTGAGAATGAGGTTGACCAGCTGAAAGATGCTCGTGGTATAGAAGGGAGGGGTGCCTACAGCCAGCTCATACAGTATGCAGCCCACAGACCAGAGGTCTGCAGTGTGGTCGTATGGTCGCTCTTCCACCAGCTCTGGAGACATATAGAGTGGTGTGCCTTTGATGGATGTCAGCACCATTGTGTTGGTGCTCATAGCCCGGGCAAATCTGCAGATGATGGAATTAAAATGGAAAGAGAGAAGATAGTCAATAAAAACTAGATCTGGTCATTACTCCCTCTGATTATCTGAACCAACCCAAACCTGGACAGAGAGAGCACCTTCCGAAAGACTCAGTAGGAGTCCCAGTCTCCAGCTCAGGTTCTAAAATGAGGCCCAAGTAAGCCAAGCATATGCTCTAAGACACCCCGCAGAACTGGAAGCAGAGATGGAAGGCCAGGGTCCTCACCCAAAGTCACAGAGCTTGATGCCACCACCCTTGGCAAGAAGAATGTTCTGGGGCTTCATGTCTCGGTGGAGGATGCGGTGGGAATGCAGATAATATAGGGCTGACACCAACTGGGCAGCAATGGCCTGAACCTAGGGGTCAGTCAGGTGGGAGGAAGAAAGGAGAAGTCAGAGGAAGGAACCTACTGATAAGCCTGATATTACAGCTGATGTGATTTTTCTCTTCCTTCCCTTTCTTCCAGAACCTCACATGATACCTTCCATAGTTCTTGCTCCCCTATTCATGCATTCTTTCATTTGTTCATTTATTCATTCATTCAAAGAAAATTTATTGAGTCTCACTAGTTGCAAGACCACGGGCAAATTACTTTGTGCTGCTCAGAGTCATCATGAGTAAGGTGACAATAATGACACCATCTATCTCACAAGATTATTGTGAGGATTAAATGAGTTAAAGCATGTAAGGTAATATAATGCTCAGAATAGTGCCTGGCACTTAGTAAGCATTCAATATGTTCCCTGTTTTTAAATAAAACAAAATCCCTTTCTCAAGAGAAGTAATCAAAGAAACAAGACAAACAAAAGGAGTAAGATGGTGACTTACCAATAATGATGAGTGCTCATAAGGAAATAGAATGCTGTGACAAGTAGTCCTGAAGGTGGCCTACTTGCTAGAGTACAGAGAAATCCCTAGAATAAGTGTGGCTGGAAACTGTTCAAACAAATCCCACTGCTAACCAGTATGTCTTGGTGGCAGATCTTGCCTTAACCACAACCTTTATACCTTCCTGCCCTCTTTGGTACCACCACACTGGCCCTTCTTCCCTAATGGTGTCAAATAAAAACAACACTAATAATAGCTAACTACGTTGCATACTGTGTGTCACACACTCTTTTAAATATTTTACATGAATTAACTCATTAATCCTCACAGTAGTTTAATGAGATAGACGGTACTATTATTTCTGTTTTAAAAAGAGGAAACTAAGCACAAAGAGGCTAAAGTAACTTGCCCAAGAAAGTAGCAGAGCTAACCATTGTATTCAGACATTTTGGCTCCAGAGTTGATATACTTTTGCTGTCACACCATACTTCTTCTATATACACCTAGGCTCTTATATTTTTCTGTTTTCGAAACAGAGACTCTCAGTGCCCTCAGCTTTCCCTACCAGTCCTTAACCTGGAGAGAGCCAGGCGTGAGGAGAAGTTTGAGCCAGGAAACATACCTGGTCTTCGGGAAGTTTTCCGTCATCTTCCAGGATCTGAAAGAGCTCTCCCTCAGCATAGTCTGTCACTACTACCACCTGAAGGGAGAAGGTAAAGGCACTGATGGCTCTGCATTTATGCATTCTGAGGTAGGGAAATCCCTGTGACCCTTCTTCTTGGGGAGAGATGACCCCAAACCAGAATGCACCTCTTTATCAGTCTCAAAGCTGTCCAGCATATGCACGATGTTGGGATGCCGCAGACCCCGCATGATTTCAATCTCTCGTTGCAGATTTCTCAGCTCCTTCTCTGAGCGTCCCAATTTTGGAATAAACTTCAGGGCCACCACCTGTCAGTGGTTAGATGAAGAGTCAAGGCCTAACCACACCACTGAAACATCAGCATCAGATCTCCAGAACTGAGACTTAAGATTGAGCAACTCTCATCATAACAGTTTGTCTCCCATTCCACTTTCCCCATAGTACCCTGGCCTTGTCCAAGCTCCCCCTCCTCTTGCCCTAGGAGGAAATAGCATCTGCCAAACAGATTCCTTAGGTGGATTCTGGGAGAGGTATTCTGATCTAAGAACTGAAGATATAAGGGATTTAGGGGAGATGAAAGGAAGAAAAAAATGGAGAGAGAATAGAGTTCAGATGGCTTATTTCTTCCTGCATAGTATGATAGAGATTAATAGTTATAATAATATTTAATTATTGTTTACTAGGTGTCAGGCACTGTACTAAGCCATTCAGTGGGATATCACATTTTGTCCTCAAGCCCCATAAATCAGATACTGTTCTTATCTTTTCACTCTGTAGATGAGGAAGCTGAAACTGACAGGTTAAGTCAGCAGTCCCCAACCCTTTTGGCACCAGGGACCGGTGCTCCTATGACAGTCTAATGCCCAATGATCTGAGGTGGAGCGGAGGTGTGATGCTAACGCTGGGGAGTGGCTGCAAGTACTGATGAAACTTCACTCACTCACCTGCCGCTCAACAGGTACTGGTCCGCAGCCCCGGGGTTGGGGATCCCTGGGTTAAGTAACTTGTCCCTAGTTCTAAAGCTAGAAAGTGGTAAAGCTAGGATATGAACCCAAGTAATCCAATTTCAGAGCTCATACTCCATAAGTATGAAAGCGTCAGTGCCTTAGGAATACAAGTTGGTATGAATGCTTCCCTTCTAGACCCATTTTCCACTGGAGTTGGGGGTGCGGAATCCCACCCAAGAGATATCCCTCTTTGTTCGCCACCTGAGCGCTGTATTTTCTCCGACCCTTGTACACCCTCCCAAAAGAGCCTTCTCCAATCATCTCCAACACGTGGTACTTTTCCATGACAGAAGTTTCGGGATCCCTCAGAAGGAAGAAGGTAGAGATGGTGGTGAAGAGCTACAGCTCGAGGGGCAGTTCCACACATCTGGGAGGCCTGCATCGGGCATGGAAGAAAGGTTAATGTGAGCAACCTTGCCTTTTCCTCTTTTTCATATTAATCCAGGCCTCAAAATCATGGTAGGGTGGAGTGGATGAAAAAAGGAGATCTTGAAGTAAATAGAGCACCTCCAGTAGTTCTCCCTCCTTTTCAGTCCCCTCCTGTCCCCCAAATCAACTTCGTGCCCACTCAACCCCATGTCTCCCTCTTCCCTCCCCACAGCCGACACTCTTTCTACCCACCCTCACCCACCCGCCCACCTCCATCCAGCCTCGCCCACTGACCCTGCCTCTCCCAGCCTCCCCCAAGTTCTTGCCTACCTCCTCACCACCCCAGCCCACCCCCACCCCCCTGCCCCGGCCTGCGCTCTTTGCAGACCAGAGCCCTTTTCTCACCCCCAGCCTAGGAGCTTCAAGCTCCTCAGGCCGAGGGATGCCGGCCTCGGCCTTCAGCACTGCCCCTTCTGGCTGCCTGCGTACTTTGCCTGACTTATAATTCTTCTCCACCCTCACTGAAGGTCTCTTGAGACTCCAGTTGTTACCACTTTTACTCGCTAGAACTAGTCAGAGGTTCAGAGGACAAAGGCATTCAGAGGTCTCGGGGGAGACGGTGGACCGCCCATAGGCACTTCCTAAGGCACCTCCGAACCGTCGCTTGGCCGTCAGGACCCGCTAAGGACCCGGAGTCTGAGGTTGCCTAGAAACGGCCCCAGCCACACTGCCTCCCGCGCTTAACTTTCCGCCTCCGACTTCCCCGAGAATATTTCCGGTTCCGGCTGTGGGCCGGAGAGGACATGGCGGCGTCTGCGTCTGCTGCTGCAGGGGAGGAGGACTGGTAACTTTGGGGCATGGGCTTTGGCTGACCGCCTGGACCCGGTCCCGGAGGACTGGCGGCGGCCGCGCACGGTCCCTACGGCGGGCATGTGGGGCGGAGCGAGGGATGAGAGATGGCAGAGACGCTGACATCTCTGCTTAAGAGAGCTTCTGGACTCGCAGCGGGTGGGTGGAGGGTTGCTGATCTGAGCGAGAGGAGACCGGATCTGTGCCGGCCAGGTCGGGTCACACTTTATCTGATTTGATCTCCTCT
>NW_011888823.1:3576789-3629516 GCF_000151845.1 Pteropus vampyrus
TATAGAGATAAATAACTACTCAGATCACATGGCTGGTAAGCAATTGGTACCTAATACTGACTCCAGGGCTGATGGCTCTTCCACTTCAACACAGCTTTTATACCACCGTGATCTGTTCTGTGCAGGCTGGTATCTCCTTTGAGAAGTTTAGGGTGACTGGTATTGGCAGTGTGTAGTCACGGATCCACATAAGCCGTGGTGTAGGGAAAGCCAGGAGTGGTACTGGTAACCTTAAAGTTAATCAGTGGGTGTCATATTTGCGGATCAGAGAGATGATCTCTAAAGAACAACCAACAGTGCAGCGAAACTCAAAGGAAGGAATCAGGAAACCAGGCTCTGGTCCAAGTTCTGCTTCTGTTAAGCCTTGAGATTTGGGCTAGTTATTCCACCTTCTGGGAATCTGTTTCCTCATCTGTTGGCAGAAGTGATCTCTAAAACTCTGATTTCCATGATTCCTACCTGGCCATTTGACAACTTGAAACATATTTCCCCCATTTTTATGAAGGTTAGCAAGAGAATGCAGTCAGGCAGGATGCTGCTTTTCTACAAAGCTAGCCTTCATTGGCCTTAGTAGGCTTTAACAGGGAGAGCGTAATGGTGAGTCAATCTCCCCTGTCTCTCTAGGGTCCTTCCCTCTGAAGTCGAGGTGTTAGAATCTATCTATCTGGATGAACTACAGGTGGTCAAAGGAAATGGCAGGTATGTATTCAACTAAAGGTGGGCAGGAGTCCCCTTAGTAATAAGATTCCATGCAGAATCTGTGTGCCTTGTTTCGGAGATAATGTACACAAAGACTGTTCCTTTAATCCTCACCCTCCAAAAGTGACTCCAGTGCTCACATCCTCTGCCTGCTTTGCTGTCTCACCCCCATCCTGCCTAGCCCTCAAGCCCCTGCCCAGTCACATCCCAGGTCTCCACTTCATCTACCTGCAGATCTTCACCATGGGAGGTCTACATCACCTTGCATCCTGCCACAGCAGAAGACCAGGATTCACAGTATGTCTGCTTCACTCTGGTGCTTCAGGTCCCAGCACAGGTGAGGTCCCTAGCTCATGGCAGCAAAGGGGAAAGGGGACAGGCCCTGGGATGAAGTGCTTTAGCAGTAACTTGTGGTTTTCTACTAGTATCCCCATGAGGTGCCACAGATCTCTATCCGTAACCCCCGAGGACTCTCAGATGAACAGATCCACAAGTAAGTGGGCTGGTCAGAGCAGGGAGAACTCAGAATACAGCTCAGTCTGGCGAGGGAAGGGAGCGAGCCTAACGTTTGCTTTACTTTCTTCCTCTAGGATCTCACAGGCGCTGAGCCAAGTGGCCAAGGCTGGGCTGGGCGCTGCCATGCTCTATGAACTCATTGAGGTAGGAGGTGTCCTAGCCTGGGGAGATGTCCTTCCCTTCAAGCTAGAGCAGTTTCTCTCAGGGGAAGCCATCGACCTAGAATTTTGAATATACCTGGATTTATTCATTTAGTTCTTGTTTAGGTAAGGTCTCAATCAATCCAGAAAGATGAAACTCTTGTGTTTCAAAAAATCTCCCCAAAAGACAGATGTGTAGCTTTCCCAAGTTTCCTATTCCAGCATCTCGACAGAAACCTACTTTTCCCCTTTAACTTACATTTTTCTTCCGTTTCCGTGCATTTTTTGTTCTCTTGGCATTGGGAACTGAAAGAAGCAAGAGATGGAACCCTGCCTGGAGGGTCTTTGCCATAGATGAACACCTGAAAGCTAGTCTGCCATTAGAGCTGACTAGAAAAACTCATGGTTCTTTTACTCAGTTTCTATCCTACTGAAGGAAACAACCCAGATGAAGCAACACCTAGAGCTACAGTCTAATACACATATAACACTTGCTATTTGAGATTAAAAACACAAGTAGTCTTATTTTCCTCTACTTTGCATTTTTAAGAATGTTTAGAAAAGAATGAAAGTGAGTGGCCTGGTGGCAGAGACTGGGCATAGACAGACCACTGTATCACTCTTGAGTCAGGCCTCCACAATGCAGCTTTGAACTTTGGGGAATTCCAGAACATTAGCTATTCAAATCACAGTGCAAATGCATATTTCACAGCTCAACTCGATGCCTTTTGAATTCTCTGCTCTTTTGGGTTGTCCATGCCTTGACTTTTTTCTGAAAGCCTACTCCAGAACAACTCAGTGATGCTCGAAGGGAGTCAACCAAGAAAGAAAGGCCTTCCAGAAGATGTATTTTTTTTTAAATTTTTTTTAGAAAGTGTGTTTTAATTGAACATTACTTTTCTCTCTGTATTGTTTTCATTTCCAAGAGCTATTAAAGGTGACTAAATGAGTGGGGAAATTATTAAATTGGATTTTGAAGCCAGGCTGACTTGGAAGGAGGGGCGGGGACTTAGAGCAAGGTTGATTCCAAGCAGAGGGAGCATCACCAAGACAGAAAAGCATGGACACGAGGTAACAGACTGGCTTGGTTGATGATCATCCAGCCAGTCACTCCTGGGAGTAGTATTCAGTTCTTGCCGCTGCCTCCCTGTTTGAACAGTGTCTTCTCTCCTCTCAGAAAGGAAAGGAAATTCTCACAGATAACAATATCCCCCATGGCCAGTGTGTCATCTGCCTCTATGATTTCCAGGTGGGTCTCTCTCTTGGGACCTGGGTTCTGCTTGGGATGGGCAGTGGAGGGCTTGTGAAAGAGCTCGACATCATGCCCTACATCCATCCTCCCTCCAGGAAAATGAGGCCTTTACGAAAACACCCTGTTACCACTACTTCCATTGCCACTGCCTTGCTCGGTACATCCAGCACATGGAGCACGAGCTGCAGGTTCAAGGACAGGAGCAGGAACAGGAACGGCAGCATGCCACAACCAAACAGGTTGACCCACCAGTCCCTGCTCCCATTTGGCACCACTGACTCTCCAGCCTTTTCTCTTCTTCCAGTCCAGTGGCTCTTAACTTTTTAAGGGTCATAGATCCCTTTGAGATTAATGAATGCTCACCTCTTTAGAAAAAGAGCATCTTTATATACTTGTAATCATACTGCATGTAGTTTCAGAGGGTTCCAGGCCTCTAGCTAGGCAACCCTTGCTCTGCCCCACCTCACTTCCGAACAGGTATGCCTGTGCCCTTCTGTCCCAGCCCTCTATAGATTAGGCTTGCTGACTGGGTTGGGCAGCTGGGGATCCCCCTGGGCTATGAAGCAGGGATGTGATTTCTCCTCTTTAGAAGGCAGTCGGTGTGCAGTGTCCGGTGTGCAGAGAGCCCCTTGTGTATGATCTTGCCTCACTGAAAGCAGCTCCTGAACCCCAACAGCCCATGGTAAGAGAACTCCCTTCTAATCTGAACCAGAAATAATGGCATTTTCCAAGGAGGGAGAAATGGCATCTTGTTTACCTCAAGTGGGATCTCTGGAATTGGGCTCGACCTGCCTTGGACCTCTCTGCAAAGCCACAGCTCCCATTGGGAGCCCAAGGCTTCACTCGGGAGCCCAAATCTGAGGGATAAAACCAAGGACCTTGTGCAGACCTCCTGAAGCAGTCCTGGAAGAGTAGGGGCTCAAGTCTACCGCCTTCTGTTTGTTCGTTCCCCCTGCCAATCTGTGCCCTTCCTTTCAGGAGCTGTACCAGCCCAATGAGGAGAGCTTGCGCCAGCAAGAAGAGCGCAAGCGGCTCTACCAGAGGCAGCAGGAGAGGGGGGGCATCATTGACCTTGAGGCTGAGCGTAACCGGTACTTCATCAGTCTCCAGCAGGTGAGGAAAGGATTTCCCACACCTCCCCTAATGACACCAACCTTCCTACCAACACCCCTCTGCCATGGCCATAGGGTGAGCTCTGTTCTACCCAGGGAAGTTTTAGACTGATGGTAGTTGGCTCATTTAGTGGGCAAGAGACCTGTAGTTAACTGCTTTGACGCTGCATCTCCTTCACTGCATCTCACTTCTTTCTAGCCTCCTGCCCCTTTGGAACCAGATTCAGCTGCAGATGCCTCCAGAGGAGCCCAGCCACCCAGCGCCCTTGCCACAGAACTATCTACTTCATCAACTGCCCAACCCACCCTGTCAGCTCCTCTGCCTGTGGCCTCCCAGTACACTTGCGAGAAGATTCCAAGGGCTGAGGCAAATCAGCAGAAGTTGGGCGAGACCCAGAAAGCTATGCTAGATCCCCCCCGGGCCAATCGAGGCCCCTGGAGACAGCCTGAACGGAAGCACCTAAAGGGAGGGGAGTACAATGTCTCCAAAGGTACCAATGATACCCAGGAACTGCCACCTCCTGAGGGGCCCCTCAAGGAGCCCATGGACATAAAGCCAGAACCCCATAACCAAGGAGTTGAAGGTCCTTCCCAGGAAAAGGGGCCTGGCAACTGGCACGGTCCCCCACCCCGCAGGACTCGGGACTATGCTCGCTGGGAGCGCTCCAAGGGTCGGACACCGGGTTCTTCCTACCCTCGCCTGCCTCGGGGTCGGGGAGCCTACCGGCCTGGTACTCGAAGGGAGACCTTGAGCCTGGAATCTGAGGATGGTTCCTAGCAGTACTGTCGGGGGAGAGGGAAATGGGGGTGGGAGGAGGGGAAATAAAGAGATTTGGCCTCGGTTGGCTTCTTTGCTCAGTAGTGCCTAGCCTGTGAAGTATGCTGTCTTTCTAAATTCCTAGCAAGGCTGGAGTGTGACAGAGGAGCCCCAGATTTTCCCTGAAGTCTGTTCTCCCACAAGATCAGGGTCTGGGTCAAGAGGGATCTGACATCTTAGCTACTTTAGCGGGTTTCAGGGAAAACTAGTCTATACCAATATGCAGGAAACACCTTGCTTGGTAACCCACTATATACAACATTATATATACCTACATCATACACACACACAATTTGGAAGGGATTCTTTAGGTGGAAGATTATACTTTTCTGTTTACTACAGTGTCTCCTCTTTCCCCTTTGTCTTAGGCTATACTGCTAGCACTTGTATATGTTCACACTTGATGGCCCCTGTAGGCACCTGTGATTGCAATCCATGGTTTTTAGGCAAGTACCAATACAGAGCGGGAGGAAGGGAGGTCAGAGACCAGAGTAGTGTGGCAGGTGTTTATTGATTCTCCTAGAGGAGGAGAGCTTTGCACAGCCTAGTTGTCACCTCTTCAGGGACTCAGCATTGTGAATTGCTCCTTCAGGGTCATTTTTATACAGCATGAAGTAGCCCTGCACCTGGGCAGGACTGATCTGAGTTGTAACTTGAAGGACACGTTTTGCAAAGGCCTCCGCCAAGGCAGGTGCTTGCCCTGGATAGAATCTCTGGAACATCTGGGTCAGCTGCCAGTGTGAGCAGTAGCCCACATACTCCTTCAGGTCTACTCGCCCAGGGCGTATCAGGGCAGGGTCCAGTCTAAGAGGCCAAGGCAGCAAAAAGTCATGGGCAGTAGTATCACTGGTACCTAAAATAATGGTCCCCTCTGACCCTCCTGATCCTCCCAAGGCACTGAGGTGGTGGAATCTGGCCTCACAATCTCAGAGTAGTACTTCACTGCTTCCTACCTGTCAACATGGTTGGTGGTCATGAACACAATGCGGGCCTCAGTGGAAGCCACACCATCCAAGGCATTGAGCAGTCCACTGAAGGTGAGACGACCTAGACCCTGATACTTGACTGGATCTAGAAGGCAAAGAAAAAGAAGCATGGGTGGCTGGTCATAGCCCTACTTAAAATTAGCCCCTTCTGTCCCTCTACATTCTCCTACTTATCTGTGCCTCTCGTGGGCTCTTGTTGCTAAGCCAAGCATCCTCTAGATTTCTACTTTCTTCAACCATCTCTCATTTAGAAACATCCCTCAACTCCCCTCACTTACTCTCCGCAGCCAGGTCTCGACTGAGAAAGGCAGCATCCACGTCCTCCAGGAGCACCAGGCTTTGTTGCGGGGCCACACTCAGCAGGTGGTTGAGCCGGTCATCAGAGAGGCTGGAGTCTGTGAGACTCAGCAGGCAGATGCTGTGCTCCAGTTCCCCAGCCAAGGCTGTGCTATGGAGGATGGGAGAACAGGTGGTTGGCAACATGGGAATCTCTTAGCAGTGGGAAATTGGGCCCAGCTGCTCGTTCCTCACTGTACTAGGTATGTCTCTGGCCTACCCCTTCCCCTACTCCACCCTAATGTTCCACAGGTCTCATGTTTATCCTGGCACTGTTCCCCACATTTATTTCTCTTTCCAATCTTAACGACCCAGTTTTTCTTCAGTTTGAGAGTTAAGAGAAATGTTGACTACTCACATAAAACTGCTCTTTCCGCAACCAGGGGGCCCATAAAGCAGGTAGCCACGTCTGTAGGGAATGCCTAGGAATACAGCCAGGATAATCAAGACCTAAAATCAATCAATCTGCCCCAAATGTCCACATTCATTCCTAACCCTACTCCCTGAAGACCTGTGGACCTCGGTATTGGAAGAAATCATCCCTATAGGCAACTTTCCCTTTTATCTCTGGGAACTGAGCTAGAACTTTATTCACTCCATCTGGCCACAGAGACTGACCTGATTTCCTCATATTCTAACACCACACCCAAAACAGCCTGGCCAAGACTCCAGCTGCATCTCACCTCTGTCAGTGTACCACTTGGGGTTATCGATGAATTCCCGTATGTCTCTGACAATTCGGTCGGCCAGACCCTGTTCTAGAACCACAGAATTCAGTGGCCGCCGCCGGCGTGGATAGCCAAAGGGGCGCCATTCAGAGCCCATGGCTGTGTACATAACTGTCTTCCCTTCCTCCTGCTGCAAGGCTAGCTCTCGAGCTGGGAGAGAAAAGATGAGACAAAGCCAACATTCCTCTCTGTCGTGCCACTAAGGCAGAGCTGTGCCAGAATAGCTTCCCTCAGCCCTTGCTCCCAGGGGCTCAGATCCTCCAAGCTTCTCTTCTTCTGATGTCAAATGCCCCCATTCCTACAAACCGCCATAGTGCTTGCCTAGGCCATCATCCCACACCTTCCTCCAGGATGTTGAAGAAAACCTTGCGGTCAGTGCCCAAAGCTGTAAAGGTGACAGATTCCCATGGAGTCCCCGTTTGCAGGTCTATCATCTGCATCTCTCGGCTTCGTTCCACTCGGATCCATTTCCCCTGATACCTGAATAAGAATGGTCAAAATGGGGTGAAAGAATGAGTCACGCCCAGCTCCCCTCATTCTCTTTTTCTACTCTCACAGCCCTCCCTGGCTCCCAACCTTACCAGATAAAGTGGTTTCCAGGGCTGGGGACAAATTCAAACTTAGTGGAGATGCGGCCACTCTCATGCTGAAGGTACGAGGTCTCGACACTGAGGTGCTGAGTACGGGTACTGTGACGGGTGAGCCAGCTAAGCAACCAGGCATAGCTCCTGTCTCTAGCAGGGACTTCCAGTGTGATCATGTAATGACGCCGGAATGCCACCAGGCCCAGCTGGGCACCCTTCCGGGCCAGGGCCAGGGCTGTACCCACACCCACGAGCCCAAATCCAGCCCCAAAGTAGGGATTGTCCTTCAGGGTCAGAATAAAGTCTGAGAGGGGCATCTTGAAAGGGAAACACCGAACCTTACAGGCCCTGAGGCATTTTCAAAACCTGGGGATAGGGAGCAGTAGAGATGGGACAAAGCACAAGATTAGTTTAGCAATTAGATTCCAAAGCCCCTCCCTTCCCCAAGCCTTCCCTCCTCAGAAGCTGGGAGCAGGAAAGACAGGTCAGCTACTGGGTGCTTCAATGTCCTCCCTTTGTGGGGTGGCCATGGTGTTGGAATGTAAGGGCTGAGACTCCTAGACCCTAGTCCCATTTTGCCCTTCATTATCCTGTTCATACCTGTTTTCTGCCAGAGGACTATGTCTGGAGATTGCTTAATCCCGAGAGAACAATGTAACGGGCTTGTCTCTTTAGAATTAATTTTAGCTCTTTCTTGAAACGACATCTTAATGGATCCCCACCTCCAGCTTCACCAAACTGTTATACTGGGGTCCAGGTACTTCTTCATAAAGATGGCTTCAATCCTATTACTATCCCTACTCCAACATCTCACAAAAGACCACTGAATTAGGTAAAAACTCCTCTGCCTGGCACTCAAAGCCCTCTATAACAGGGCGCCCATCTACCTTTCATGGCTTAGTTCCTAGAACTAACTCCCTGTTGAACAAATATGCAAACCACCTCCCACCTCCTGGCCCAAGCAGTTCTCTCGACTCGGAAGCCCATTCTAATTTATTTTCTCCAACTGAAGTACTGCCCATCTGCTGCTTTCTTCATGGAGATTTTCCAGAAGTCTCTGCAATAAAACGGGTCTAATTCTAGACCGTAAGATCCTGAGGGGTAGAAAGCCAAATCGTTTCTAGTACCCTTCCTGGCTCTCTACCACTTTGCTCTGAGCCTGGCACGCGAGGTGGTGAAATGACAGCAGTGACCTCGACTGAGGCTCAGAGTTGGACCCAAAATTCTAAAATGCCTATGCATGGAAGGCCACAGCCAAAGCCCTATCCGCTCCGGGTCCCTGTCGGACGCCCAGAAGCCCCCTGCGAACCTCCTCTACGCCCCAGCTCGCGCCTCTAGCAACATGGTTTGAAGTAATCGGTCACACCGCCCCTTACCGCCATGACTCTCTGGCCCTCCCTCTCAATGGTTTCACCCCTCTGCACTCGAGGGAAGCGCCGCTCGGCCCCGCCACCGAGTTCTTTCATCTACTTCCCGCCACGCCCACCACAGAGGCCCGGCCACTCTGCTCCACAACTCTCGATGGTACTTCTCAGGCTTCACAGCGAGGGGAGGTGAGGAGGAGAAACGATAGAGAAAACCATAGAGTGCTCCGCTTGAGGAAGAGAGAGCAGCCTCCAAATGCCCGATGCCATAGAGGCCGCTGGGCCGGAGGCGGTCGCATAAAGGGCGTCCTGGGAGGCCGCTCCGGCTTATGTAGACCATAGAGATGCGGCTCCCGCTGGTCCTGGGCCGGGAGGTGAGTGAGCGGCTGCTGGGCTGACTAGTAGTGAGTGCAGGTGGAGCGGGCTGGAGGCAAAAGTTTCTCTAGCCCCAGGATGAAGGCGGGCCTGGGAAGTGGGAACCTTCGGGGGGAAGGTGCTGAAGGGAGCACGCCTAGAGCGGAGCCCCGGTGCATCACCTCGGCCGCCGCGGTGCCTCAGTCGCGTCATTGCCCTGGACCCCGCCCGGTTGTCCGCTGCCTTTCCTCAGGACCGTAATCATGACGATGCTCCATCTCAAGCCTTGCAGGTTATAATCGGCTTTCCCATTCGTCGGCTCTTATGATTCCCGCTCCCGCTCAATGATGTGGACGCTGTCATCGCCTCCACTTTACAGATAAGAAAACTGAGGTCCAGAGAAGCGAGGTGACTGTCCAAATCCATGCGGTGAGTCAGCCCACAGACAGGTGGAAACCGGGTGCCTTGGTCCACAGGCCAGGTCTCATTCATACCCCAGGCCTTCTTTCTGCCTTAATCTGTCAGGAAGCTTTCATAGTGGAAGTGACATGTGTACAGATTCTGAAAGGATAGTTAGGAGTTGGTTAGCCAGACAAGAAAGATGAAGAAGGGGGGAAAGCCCATCAAGTTGAGAGACAGAGACAGATATGCATGTGTGCAAGTATAGCAACAAAAGAGAATATAGCGAGTTTGGGGAATGACTGGTTCAGAGATCTGTTGAGGGCAGAAGTGGAAGATGAATCTGGAGAGGTCAGCAGGGACCAGATCATGAAGGAAGGGTCTTATACCCATGCTAAGGAATAGTAAGATAAAAAAATGTTAAGAGGAGAAGAAAGCTCTGGGATCACTTGGCCCCACCCAATTTTGTTGCAGATAAGAAAACAGACCCAGATTGCTTAATGATTTGACCAAAGTCCCTTAGCTCCAAAAAGACATAATCTGTAGTCTTTAATATACTGGCCAAAACTTGTTGGCTCTCTCCTAATAATTGATCCCTATTATAATTTTTATACTTTTTTGTTCTAGACATTGTCATAAAAAGAAAACTTCTAGGTTGACTAGACATGCCATGCTGCCATACAAGGAAATGCTAAGTGGGCAGGCACAAGTCTGTTCACCCACAGCAATTGGGAAGAAAGTGAGAGATCTAACTATATTTTGTTTGGTTTCTCTTCTGGTTGGTTTATCAGCACTTCAGAGACCACAGCACACAAGTTGGTGGTGATGACAGATTCTGTGTTGGACTCCCAGCCTGCCAACAGCACTGGGGAGATGGATGGACTGTGTCCTGAGCTATTGCTGATCCCCCCACCTCTCTCTAACCCTGGAATCCTGGAGCCCATCCAGAGCCCCTGTCCTTCCGGGAACCCTTCATCTTTGCCTGCTGACCCAGGCTGCCTGCTGGTAGAGGCCACAGCAACTGAAGAGGACACAGGGAACATGGAAATCATTGTAGAAGCAGTAGCTGGAAACCTGTCCCCAGGTGCTCCTGGAGAGACCCCAGGTACAAACATGGTTGTTAGCAGACAGTGGACAAACAGCCCCAAGATTTTGCCTGTGCTATTTCTGATCCTTCTATATAAATATGATGAGAACACAAGGTAGCATCCTATTTTTATACTTAGAGACGTAATTTGATTTGCAGTTGGTAAATGTTGACTGAAGGCTGGCGAGGTGGTGCACAACCTTGTACCAAGCTCTTGGCAGTCTATCCCTGCAAGGGCTTTATGTCTGCTAGGCAGTATTCCAGAAGGGAAAACCTTTCTGACACCTCTGCCCAATCCTTACTCCAGTAGTCCTTAGAGATTCTTTTCCCCCATATTGACCCTCCTACCCAGGAACTCAGCCAGGGATTAGGCAAAAGGTCTAGCCTCTACCACCCTAGGTTTGGCAGAGCTTCCCCGAGGCAGTCTGGTATTTCCCTGCCCTAGTTTCTTGCGTATAACATATTTACCTCATCTAAGGCATGTGGTTAAGAGCTGGAAGAAAGAGCTAGAAGATTCTCCCCTTTATTCTTCCTACATCTACATCTTCTCATTTTTAAGTAACTTCCCTGTTTTTTAACTGCCATCTTCCAGCTACAGTTGTTACAACTTCCTCTGGCAGTGTACAAAGAATATTGGGAAAGATTAGCTAATTTGATCATATAATATTTCTAAACCTCTATGCGGTAAAATAAATAATAAATAAAAAACAATCCCAGGAAAAACATTTGCAATGTATAAGAAAGAGTTACTATCTTTAAAGTTTAAAGAGCTCCACAAAAGGAAAAGAAACAGTATTTAAAAGGGGTGGGGGGAATCTACATGAAATGCAATAAAGAAGAAATAAAAATAATAACTAAGGATGTTTAATTTCAATAAGACATAAATTCCAGTTAAAAATAACTATGAGATGTTATTTTTGTTTTGGCAAAAATCGAACATTTTTTTATAATACCTAGTGTTGATGAGGCAGTGGGGAAATAGACACTATTTTATAGCTTATGGAGAGTATAAGGTCAATTTATCTACATAACAAATTTTAAAATGTGCATACTTTGACCCAGTAATTCCACTTGTCAGGATCTGTTTCGTAGAAAGACTCACACACATATACAAGGATATGGGGATAACGATGTGTAGGCTAGCTTTCTTTGTAATGGTTGGAAACAACCCAAATATTCATCAGTAAGGGCAAAATTTCATTTTGATTTACCCATGGTCTGAAGTACTATGAATTGGACCCAAAAAAAAAAAAAAAAAAAAAAACTGTACTCATAGATAAAAGTATCTTTGCTATATAGCAAGTGTAAAAAAATTAGCAAATTGCAGAAAAATGACCCAAGAAAATCTGAAAGGATTTAGACAAAACTGCATGTGTATGGCAGGATGGGTATTCTTTTTTTATATATGTCTGTATGATTTGAATTGTTGCACTGAATATTTAAACAAAAATTATAAAGAGTAAAAGACCACCAGAATAAATGGGCTTGAGTAATGGCTCCACCATTAACAAACATGGTGGCCTTAACCTCACAGAATCCCAAGTCCTTTTCAAAGGACAGCTGGAGGACCAAGGAAGTGTTTCCTGAACTTTTCTTTGTCAAGGTCCTGCCTTGCTTGCTTAAGAAATGGTAGTTTTTATTATGAACAAGATTTGATTCCTTTCAAAAAGCATGTTCTCCATTTTATGAATTACTGTACCTACGAAAATCTCTTTACAGAATATGAAGGTAACACTTTGTCGTCTGTATTGCAAGATATTATCCCCAGATTGTCATTTTCTTTTTTGGGGAAGTTTTTAATTTGGGGGCAAAATATATTGCCTTTTTTTAATGCTTTCTGGATTTTGGTTAATACTTGTTATATTGATTTAACAAATATTTATTAAGTACCTACTTCGTACCAAGTATTGTGCTAGATACTGGGAATCCAAACACATGTGCACAGTAGACTGTCCCTGCCCTCATGGGGTTTATAGTCCAGGTGCAGAATCAGACTTAAAGTCCATCTCCATTCCATTAATATTAAAATATTCACCTATGTTTTCTGCTAGTAACTAACTTCTCTGAGTCTTGTTCCATCTGATTCTGTGGCTTTCTCTGTCGATCCTCTACCTGCAGGTGTCCTGGTAAAGGTGGTGGAGGTGTACTTCTGTGAGCGCTGTGAGCAGAGCTTCGCAGAGCCCACTCTGCTGGCCCTGCACCAGTGCACTGAGACCCTTATACAGCCTGTGCAGGGCCTCTCTAGCCCCCCATGCTCTGTAGAGCTGCCTCCCAGCAACCTCACTCTCTCCGGCCCTCTGCAGGGCCAGAGCCAACCAGATAGCTCCCTGCCATGCCCTGTGTGTAGACAGGAGTTTGCCCAACCCCAGGCCCTGAAGAGCCACTTCAAGATTCACCGGGGCACTCCTGACACCTTCTCCTGCCCAGAGTCTGGCTGTGTTTTCTCCGCTGAAGATCGTAAGGGTCTGCAGCACCACCTGAGGCAGACCCACAGAGTGGTTCCTGTGCCCTGTTCTTTCCGGGGCTGCCCACTGCTCTTTGGGAGCCAACAGGGCATGGAGCTGCACCGGCAGGCCCATTACCCTTTCCACTGCAACCATTGCAGCTTCATTGGCTCCAACGTCAAACTCTTCCGGCAGCATCGGCGCAGCCATAGGGCCGGGACACAGGGAGAACTGTCGGCCGTTCAGGAGCTGCTGCCAGGTATGAGGCCAGGGGCCCAGCAGTATGCTGCCTGGAAAAGCAGTTATTTCTAGTGCCATGAATATATGCCTGAATACAAGAGAATTCAGAGTAGCGGCTCAGGAGGACAGAACTGCTGGCTGACATGGGAAGGTGTCTAGAAACCTTGGACCAGTCAAAATATATGGGATACAGAGCAAGTCCTTGTCCATGACATTGAGTAAAATCTGCCTTTAGGTGTACTGTGGCCTTGAAGTTACTTAACCACTATTCTCTTCTGATCCATTTCAGAGCTTTCTGGGGCAAAAGCTAAAATGCCCATCATTGGCTATAGCCACTGGTAGAATGCCCATAGACTGCATTTTAGAGCAAGTGGTGTTGGGTAATAGAACCTAGAGTTATTTTGAAAAGAAACCTTTAAGGAGGGTGGTGCTTCGTGATTCTTGTTCCTCTTGATCTCAAAAAAAAAGTCATGGGGTTGAGTAGAGGAGCAGGAAGAAATAGGGAAATCTGGCCAGGAAAGGCCAAGATTCTGATGAAAGAATTTGGCTTACTAAGACTCATTTGTGCTCTGTTCCCCAAGAGAAGACCTTTTTTTTCTGGGAAGTATTCACAGGTCTATGCTTCACTGAAGCAGCTGCCTCTACTGAAGGAGAGAAGGAATGGATTTGAGGGGGACAGTGTGACCCCAAGTTGCTGAGTTGGGTTTCTCAGAACAGTTTAGAGATCAGGGTATGTTTACCTGCACTGAGCCACCAGCCATTAGCACTGGGAACCTGAGCCATGGAAGTGTAGTCCACCTATTCTCTACCTCTCTGTCCCCTACCCCTACTCCAGTGACCTCAATGCTCTTACCTTCAAGGAGTCTGAGAATGTTATCTGAGGTGTGTGATTTACTTTAGGCTGGAGCATTACTGATAGCTTAGCTCCGGTCTTCCTATAAGAACCCGAGATTCTTCCCTTATGCTAAAGGGGGAGGGTGATTCTGCCAGCTAGTAAGAGAAGATGTACAAGCATTCAGTGCTGTCGTTGGCTCCTGTAGACTTCATCAAGTTTTGTGTGTCTCCAGTTCTCAAACTGCCCCCAGGAAGAGAGCCTTCAGAGGAAGCAGGTACACCCCTGCCTGGGCAGGAGTCAGCTGAAGAGGAAGACGCAGAGGAAGAGGAGGAGAGTAGCATCCTGAAGGACTCCCAGAAAGCCCTGGAGAAAAGCCATGGGGCTCAGCAGTTGGAAGGTGACGACATGGTTAGGCTTGAACCTCTCAGTAGTGGGAAGGAATGGCTTGTGGAGAACCTGACATTAAAGCTGTAGGGTTTAATTTCCTAAGTTTTGGTTCAGATCTTTTCATTCTTAAGAGTCTACTTTGACATGTTTAGTGGGAAAACAATACATGGGTAAAGACACTATTAGAGTTTGCTTTCCTGGGCCTATTTTCCTCAGGCAGAAAGCTCTTTTGTAGGGAAAGAACCAGTGATTACCATAGTATAAAGACACCAGAGGTTATTGATGATCAGTGGCCTGTCTTGTCTGGCATTGATCCCCCTAAGATTTTTTTTTTTCCTGAATCCTTGTTTCCCAATTTCCAACTCAACAGAACAACGTTAGAAACCCATTGCAAAAAAAGAAAAGAAAAGAAAGGAACAAAAGAAAGAAACCTATTGCACAGGGAGATATTTACTGTCAGGTCAATAGGAAGGATCTAATTATTACCGGCTCCCCATGACTGAACTGATGAGCCAGTGTTTGGAAATTGGAGCACTTTATCTTTTCTTCTGTTCACTCCTTATGGGGTTCTTTTCCTTACAAATAACTCTGCTGATCCTTCTACCTGCCACCATGAACCCAGGGAGAACAAGAATGCCCCATCCAAACTGGTCTTTAGAGAAGCTCTAGACAAGGCTTAAGAATAGTGGGTTGCTTGGAGAAAGCAATTCAAACAGGCCACAGCAAGATCTGAGAAGTCTTTGTGATTTTGTTTCTCTAAACACTTGAATATCTCATTTCTTCTTTGAGACTACAGCATTTGAGATGCTATTGTTAGGTTTCCTGGAGAAATGGAAAGGCCACATACTTTGTGTTTGGGAAAATGGTGTTTCTCCTATAATCTGGCCAGCTCCTGACCTATCAAAGAATCTCAATTGTCAACCCTCTCTGCCTCTCCTTCTCACAGGGGACATGGCTTCTGGCACCGAGTCCCTCTTCAAGACCCACATGTGTCCAGAATGCAAGCGCTGCTTTAAGAAGCGGACCCATCTGGTGGAGCACCTACATCTCCACTTCCCAGACCCCAGCCTCCAGTGCCCCAACTGCCAGAAGTTCTTCACCAGTAAGAGCAAGCTCAAGACCCATCTGTTACGGGAGCTGGGCCAGAAGGCCCACCGCTGCCCACTGTGCCACTACAGTGCCGTGGAGAGGAATGCACTCAACCGCCACATGGCCAGCATGCACGAGGATATTTCCAACTTCTATTCGGACACCTATGCCTGCCCTGTCTGCCATGAGGAATTCCGCCTCAGCCAGGCCCTCAAGGAGCACCTCAAGAGCCACACAGCAGCGGCGGCAGCGGAGCCATTGCCCCTTGGCTGCTTTCAGGAGGGCTGCAGCTATGCAGCGCCTAACCGCAAGGCCTTTGTGAAGCACCTGAAGGAGACCCATGGGACACGGGCTGTGGAGTGCCGCCATCACTCATGTCCCATGCTCTTTGCCACAGCCGAAGCCATGGAAGCCCACCACAAGAGCCACTATGCTTTCCACTGCCCCCACTGTGACTTCGCCTGCTCCAACAAACACCTGTTCCGCAAACACAAAAAACAAGGCCACCCTGGCAATGAGGAGCTGCGCTGCACCTTCTGCCCCTTCGTCACCTTCAACCCAGTGGCCTACCAGGATCACGTGGGCAAGATGCATGCTCATGAGAAGATCCACCAGTGCCCTGAGTGCAACTTTGCCACTGCCCACAAGAGAGTGCTCATCCGCCACATGCTGCTGCATACAGGTGAGGTGGCTTTTATCCTTACAATAATACAATAGTGGTGGTGATGATGATGAGGGTAGATGTGAGCTTTTATTGTGTACCAGACACACGAAGGCTTTGCAGCCCATTCATTGTCTCATTTGACTTAGTATCCCTAGAGATAAATCTGGTATTTGGAATTTATGAGCCTTAAGCCAAGTTTCATTCAGCTAGTAAAGTGATCAAGCTAGGATGTGAATCCAGGCATTCCGATCCAGAGCCTGTGCTGTAATCACTGTGCTGTTGTGCCTCACCCTTAAGTTCCTGTCCATTTCTTCCCACTCCTAGTCCGGCCTGGGGAAGTCACACTGAGCTTCTCAAAGGGAAGAAACCCAGATCAAGACAGATACCTTCCTTTGCAATTCAAGTTTTGGGATGTGCTGTGAGAGGCGGGGCGAGGGGACTGAGCCATTCATACACGTTATAGCTTTGGCAGCCATGACACTGAAACAGGATCACGTCTGGCGACCTGGAAGTTGCAGATATTTCAAGTCTGACTTTTAATTTGTTACCAGTGTTACTGATGCTTCTAGTAACAATGAAGTCAGGCTTCCTGCTATAACATTATCCCATTTCTGATCTCTGTAAGCATACGAGAGTGATAAGACATTAAAAAATCTCATCAGAGACTCTAGTTTGGGAGGACAGTTTTAAAGCAACTTGGCCAAAGCCATTGTTGTTCTCACTGAACAATTCATTTCTATAAATGCTTTAGTCACAAAAATCGCATTTTTTCGAGGCCTTTCCTAAAACCTTACATCTATATAATGCTTTTAGTTTACAAAGTTCTTTCATATTATGTCGTTTAATCCATAATAATAATCTTGTAAGGAAGGCAGGTAAAAATGAGAAACGCTGAAAATTTAAACTGCCTATTTCAGCATCACACAGCTAGCATCAGAACCAGAACCGGAACACCACCTTGCCTGCCTTTCACCATAGGGAAAGGGGCTAAGTGAGTGGGCAGGGATAAGAGGGAAGGGTCCTGAAGGGACATGACCCCCAGCTTCTTAGTGCCAGGTCTTGACCAACTCCATGGACAGCTCACCCTCAAGTTCTCACTGGGCACCACTGAGGACTTTGGAACATCTTTTAACCTTCATATCAGCCATGTGAGGTCAGTATTTTTGTCGCCCTCTTTTTTGGAGACAAGGAAACGGAGACTTAGAGGGGTTAAATAACCTGCCTAAGGCCATGTAATAATAAGCTGGGATTTGAGCCACCACTTAATAGCTCTATGATTTCTCTGTGCCTCAGCTTCTTCCTCTGTAAAATGGGATAATCATAGCACCTGCCTCATAGGGCTGTCGTGAGAATTCAGTGAGAGGAAGCATTTTTATAATGTGCTCAGAAAGGTGCCTGGCACAGAGTGAGTACTGTATACATGTTTGCTATTAATATCTTTAGTACTGTGTTAGACTTGAGTCAGAGTTCTTAAGTGAGTCGTTGGATTGTCTAAGGTTTGCTCCTCTTACACACAGAGAAGTGCCAACAAGCTGTATAACAAATCAGGAGTGGACTTTAAAGTGGACTTTTGCAAAGTTCAGTCTTCACTTTCTCCCATCTTCATTGGTATTGGAGTGGAGGAGTAGTTGTCTGAGAGGGCATTGACTTTTGTGATCAGCACGTGAAGGTTTTGCTCCTGCCTGGCATCAGGACAAACTTGGTGAGGGAAATGATCTGTCTGCTCACAGGATCTGTGTGTGACCTGTGTTTTCTTCCCTCTTGTTCTCACCCCTACCACCCACCCCTACATAAGGCGAGAAACCTCATAAGTGTGAGCTGTGTGACTTTACATGCCGAGACGTGAGCTACCTATCGAAGCATATGCTGACCCACTCCAATGCCAAGGATTATATGTGCACTGATTGTGGCTATGTCACCAAGTGGAAGCACTACCTCAGTGTGCACATGCGAAAACACTTAGGAGACCTCAGGTATGAGCACATGCATGCCCCCATCCCTATCCCAAGAGCCTTATGCTAAGCTAGCCTCCTCTTGATTCGTCTATGGCCCCATTGTTCTTCTGGCCCCAGGGAGACTCACAATGCCCTTCTCTGCTCCTGTCATCTCAGCTCCGTTGCCTACGGCTGGCCTCTGTGCCTGTGGCCCAGTCTGCATGGTGATAGATGGGGCTCAGGGAAGAGAGTACAGACCCAGAGTATAGGCCTAGATACTAGAGTATCACTTGAATTCTCAGAGTCCAGTCTCAGGAAAGTAGATAGGCTATACTGTGGCCCCAATCCTGACCATGTCTAAATTCAGGCAAGTTCCCCTCTGATCTCTAGCTAGAAGATTTCTCTTTATCTTTCGTACCTCCATGGGAGAATGGGAACTAGGCACAGAAACCTGCTCCGTGGGGCTGTAGGCATGTCATCTCCTTGGAAGTTCACAGTGGGTTGCTGATTCATGATATCTTTCCTTTAGGGAGAAATATAGAGTAGGGGCTAGAACAGCAGCCCTGAAACTAGACTGTCTCTGCACTTCACTTTGTAACTTCAGGCAAGTTATTAACTTCCATGCCTTAGTTTCCTCACTTGTAAAATGGATATCTGTATCGTAAGGTAGTAGGAAAAGAGTAAATTAGATGTACATACAATACTGAGTGTAGAGCCTGACCATAGTATTTAGTGACTGTTAGTTATTATGATTGAGTTATAATTGTGATTTTGCTCCTCCCCTCCACCCACCTCGTCCCCTCTTGCCAGATACCAGTGTAACCAGTGCTCCTATCGCTGCCACCGGGCTGATCAGCTAAGCAGCCACAAGCTGAAGCACCAGGGCAAATCCCTGATGTGTGAGGTGTGTGCCTTTGTTTGCAAGCGCAAATATGAGCTGCAGAAGCACATGGCTTCCCAGCACCACTCTGGCAAGCCAGCCCCACTCTACCCCTGTCGCTACTGCAGCTACCAGAGCCGCCACAAGCAGGCCCTGCTGAGCCATGAGAACTGCAAGCACACCCGCCTTCGTGAGTTCCGCTGTGCCCTCTGTGACTACCGCACCTTCAGCAACACCACCCTCTTCTTCCACAAGCGCAAGGCCCATGGTTACGTGCCCGGGGACCAGGTCTGGCAGCTCCGCTATGCCAGCCAGGAGCCAGAGGGGGCTAGGCAATGTCCAACGCCCCCACTAGACCCGGAGAACTCAAGCCAGCTGTCTGCCCAGCCTGCTGAGCAGGACCATGACCCTGGGACTGTAGTGGACCCCAGTTTGGACCAGGCTCTGCCAGAGGCCAGTGAGGAGAACAATTCCAGGAGACAGGATGGCAGTAAGGTTCCCCACAGGGATGACCTGGTTGGCAGCCCCTGTCCAGCACAGGCTGATGAGGGCAGCTGCACATTACACCTAGAGGCCCTGGGAGTAGAGCTGGAACCTGTGGCTGAGCCACCCATTGAGGAGATCTCTGAAACAGCCCCTGAGGAGTTCAGGCCCCTGGATCCCTCGGGGTCCCTGAGACTAGAAGGGCCAGATGGAACTTTGACAGTGATGTCTACCTTTGAAGGTGCTGGGACTTCTGGCTTGGGTGCTGAAGAAGAGCCCATTCTGGAAAAACCAGTCCCCGAGTCCCCCAACAATCCCCGCTCCTCAGAGGAACCCCCTAACAGCTGGGTAGGAACCTTCAAGGCAACTCCACCCACTGAGACAGCACCCTTGCCCCAGTTCCCCGAGTCAGAGTCATTGCTCAAGGCCCTAAGGAGACAGGATAAAGAACAGGCAGAGGCGCTGGTGCTAGAGGGCCGGGTTCAGATGGTGGTGATACAAGGAGAGGGGCAGGCCTTCCGCTGCCCGCACTGCCCTTTTATTGCCCGCCGGGAGAAGGCCCTAAGTCTGCACTCCAGGACTGGATGCCAGGGCCGCCGAGAACCCCTGCTATGCCCTGAGTGTGGGGCGAGTTTCAAGCAACAGCGTGGCCTTAGCACTCACCTGCTGAAGAAATGCCCTGTTCTACTCAGAAAGAACAAGGGCTTAGCCCGACCAGATTCACTCATTCCTCTGCATCCTCTGCCCTCAGGCACCCAGGCCTCAGAGGCTGCAGAAGGTGGGAGGCCCCCACCTGCACCATTAGAAGTAGAGTTAGTGCTCCCAAAAGATGCTCCTTCTGAGCTTCCTGGGGGACCAGAAGAAATAGAGGAGCCTCTGGCCCCACTCTCTGGCTCTGTAGTACTTCCTGCAGGAAACTCCTCACCCCCTGAGAAGTTCTACTTTGAGCAGGGCAAGTTTCATTGCAACTCATGCATGTTCCTTTGTTCTCGGCTCTCCTCCATTACCTCTCATGTGGCTGAAGGCTGCCGGGGGGGACGTCGTGGGGGAGGAAAGCGAGGGGCCTCACAGACCCAGCCTCTTTTGTCCCCACTGAGCAATGGGGACTCTGCTTCCCTAAACAGTGGGAGTACAGAGTGCAGCCCTGGTGATGGGGACTCAGCTTTGGTTCCAAAGCAGAAAGGGGCTCGCTTCTCCTGTCCCACATGTCCTTTTAGCTGCCAGCAGGAGCGGGCTTTGAGGACTCACCAGACCCGGGGCTGCCCCCTTGAGCAGTCTAGGGAGTTGCACTGTGGCCTCTGCTCATTCACTGCTCCTGCTGCTGCTGCCCTGAAGCTCCACCAGAAGCGGAGGCACCCCACTGTGGCCTCAGCCCGCAGCCCCCGGCCCCCTCTTCAGTGTGGGGACTGTGGCTTCATCTGTAAACAGAGCAGGTGCCTACAGCAGCACCAGCGGCTCAAGCATGAAGGAGTGAAGCCATATCAGTGCCCTTTCTGTGACTTTTCCACTACCAGAAGGTACCGGTTGGAGGCTCACCAGTCCCGACACACAGGTGTTGGCCGCATCCCCTGTAGCTCCTGTCCCCAGACATTTGGTACTAATTCAAAACTGCGCTTGCACCGGCTGAGGGTACATGACAAAACACCCACCCACTTCTGTCCCCTCTGTGACTATAGTGGCTACCTTCGCCATGATATCACTCGCCATGTCAACAGCTGCCACCAGGGCACCCCAGCTTTTGCCTGTCCCCATTGTGAGGCCCAGTTCAGCTCTGAGACTGCACTCAAGCAACATGCTCTGCGCCGGCATCCTGAGCCTATAGCCCCAGCCCCTGGCTCTCCTGCAGAAGCCACTGAGGGCCCCCTGCACTGCTCACGCTGTGGGTTGCAGTGCCCCAGTCCTGCCAGCCTGCGAGGACACACCTGTAAACAGCACCCACGGCTCGAGTGTGGGGCCTGCCAGCAGGCCTTCCCTAACCGGCCAGCACTGGACGAGCACCGGAGGCAGCAGCATTTTAGCCACCGCTGCCAGCTCTGTGATTTTGCTGCCCGGGAGCGGGTGGGCCTAGTGAAGCACTACTTGGAACAGCATGAGGAGACTTCAACGGTAACAGCAGCCTCTGATGGGGATGGGGATGCCAGCCAGCCCTCTCTGCACTGCCCTTTTTGTGACTTTGTGTGCCGCCATCAGCTGGTGCTAGATCACCATGTGAAGGGGCATGGGGGCACCCGGCTCTACAAGTGTACAGATTGTGCTTACAGCACCAAGAACCGACAGAAGATCACCTGGCACAGCCGCATCCACACAGGGGAAAAGCCCTACCACTGTCACCTCTGTCCTTATGCCTGTGCTGACCCCTCCCGCCTCAAGGTAAGGTTAAGGACCATGGGGGCCAGGAATGGAAGGGATACAGGCTGTGGAGTTAAACTACCTGGATTCTCTAAGCCTGATTCTCTCGAGTATTAGCTCTGTGACCTTCATCAAGTTCTTTAACTTCTTCAAGCCTCAGATTCCTCATCTGTAAAATAGGGATAATACTTCATAGGGTTGTAAAAACAGTGTACATTTATTGAGTGCTTACTGTATGCTGGGCACTGTAATTTGAATCCTTTCAAAAATAAGAGCTATAGTTACTTTTACTAGTTTCCATTTTTACAGATTAATAAAGTGAAAATTGGGGTTAGATTGCCCAAAGACACAAATAAGAAGTGGCAGAGTTGAGATAGGGCAGACCTGGGGTAGGCCCAGTGGGTTAGGTTGGTGTCAAAATGGCCAGACTAGGGATCCTGATTGGTAATGGAAGTATGGGTAGGATGGGAGCAGGGGTCAGGGTTACCTGCCAGCAGTTTCTCTGCCTGCTTCCCCTATTTCCACATCCATCGAGTACCCAAGGATGCACATTTTCTGGGTATATTCTTTGCTTTTCCCTCTTCCAGTACCACATGCGGATTCACAAGGAAGAACGGAAATATCTGTGCCCTGACTGTGGCTACAAGTGCAAGTGGGTCAACCAGCTCAAGTACCACATGACCAAGCATACAGGTGAGTCTGCGAGATTTTGACAGGCCCAAAGGGTTCCCCTATTCCCTGGTACACCCAGCCTCCCAGAGGTGGTGTGGGCCTTACTCGGATTCAGTTTTCACATTGCGGGTAGTGAGTAGGCCAAATGGCCAGAATAGCTTCCCAACCAACTGAAGATGTATCAGAAACAGAAGAAAGGTGAACCTGAGAGCCTGGGCATGTGTACTTTGCAAAAACTTTCCAGGTGATTGTGGCACCAGGTCACCCACCTCTCATTGAGAACCCCCCAACTTAAAAATGAACGATTGAGGACCAGGTCTGCCTGGTTCCTGTAGACATGATGGAACTATCAAGAGTAAAGAGGAGGCAGTGGGAGGGTTCACCTGTGTTAATGTATCCTTTTTGTCTCCTGGGTATGGAGTCCACAAACTTCAAGTTCTCAGAAGAGGGTTAATGATGGTATGCCTGTGATTTTTGCATACGATCTCTCCGTGTAATGGAATTGGTCTCATGCATTCCAAGGCCCTCCATGTCTATGAATGCCACTTTTTTCACTTCTACCAAGTTCCATGAGTACCTCATGACTAAAAGGAGGTGGGAATCTCCCATTTGGAGACTCTATCATATTTAAGAATCCATTGCTATCAGGTGACTATTTAGGGGTCCAGTTAGTTATCAGCATTCATCGAGCATCTGTTGTATACAAGGGACTGGCTGTGTTGGGAGAAGGGCACAGAAACATCAGACAAGACTGGAACATTCCAAGATATGATCATTAGTTAGCTTGCTGCTTGTGTTCTCTATGTCCTAGGATCATAATGACTCTTATGGTCCACTGAATCTTCTCCCACTCCCTTCAGTGGTGATTTGTTCTCTGTCTTTGCCATGACCTACAGGACTAAAGCCATACCAATGTCCTGAGTGTGAGTACCGCACCAACCGGGCCGACGCACTGCGAGTGCACCAGGAGACACGGCACCAGGAAGCCCGGGCCTTCATGTGTGAGCAGTGCGGCAAGGCCTTCAAGACACGCTTCCTGCTGCGCACCCACCTCCGCAAGCACAGCGAGGCCAAGCCCTATGTATGCAACGTGTGCCACCGTGCTTTCCGCTGGGCTGCTGGCCTGCGCCACCATGCCCTCACCCACACCGACCGCCACCCCTTCTTCTGCCGCCTCTGCAGCTACAAGGCCAAACAGAAGTTCCAGGTGGTCAAGCATGTGCGCAGGCACCACCCTGACCAGGCTGACCCAAATCAAGGCGTAGGCAAAGACCCCACCACCCCTACAGTGCACCTGCATGATGTGCAGTTGGAGGATTCCAGCCCTCCTGCTCCTTCTGCTCCCCCAACTGGACCCGAGGGCTGAGAGCCACCCCACCTCCCGACAAGAAGAGGGTGTGGTCCAAGATGTGCAGACTGGAACCAGAGCTGGCCTGAGAAGCTCAGAACATAAGGAAAGGCTGGCTTTGGGGTGTCAAGGTGGCTGGAACCCTCCTAGGACTCTGGCTATAGTACTTTGAAGTTGATGGCTACATAAAAGACATGGATCACAAACTGATTTCAGGTTGAGGCACACTACTGTTTTTAACCTGTGAGGTCCTAGTTTCTTTACCATCACTCCACCAAAGTCCCTGGCTATGAGAATTTGGTTTTACTCATTCCATCTTCTCTTTCCTTTTTTACTATGTCAAGTCCTAATTTCATTCAACATCCTCAAAAGTTGTATCTAACCGCATGTGTTGTGCCTAATGCTCTATAAAGCATGTTAAACAGAATGATTACTAGCTTATAGATTCCTCCAAGTCCCTGTCTTAACATTTCTAGCTGTCATCTCGATCTGCCTGTCCCCTGTTAGACCTCTGCCTCTTTTTTGTCTCCTTCCATCTTCAGTGAGTGAGTGATTCTCAGATGGGCCCAGGTCTGCCTTCTCTCTGTCTTGGTCCTTGCCCTTCTCCCTATTTCCAAGCCACTTTGTGTAGCTGTAGAGGGAGGTCTTGCACCCACTAAGCCTCCCTGGAAGAAGCTTTAATTCAGCATCAATCCTCAGACTGAGTCAGCAGCTACACTAGAGTTAAAGCACAAAGATGGTGTGAAAGGCAAATGATTGGGGGAGGGGTGGCAAATCTAATGCAGAATTCTATGAGTGCCTCACAGTGACTGTATAATTAATCATCTAAACTGGGACACACTGGGAAGATTAAAAAGGGTACTATTAATAATTATGCTGGGACAGCAGACATAAACCAGGACTGTTTCAGGCAAACTCTTCAGGAGGGCTGGGATCTTGCAACCCGTTGTCTGCTGCTTTTGCCCTGCCCCTTAGAAGCTATACTTCTGTACCCTTCCTATGTAGCACATGCAGGGGGACCTCTGGAAACTTGTTTTCCCACATTTTCCTGCCCCACCTGTCTACCCAAATGTCCCCCAACCCTCATTCCTCCCTTCCATGCCCAACAATGACAGACCATACCCAAGCCAAATTAAGGAGAGCAGCTCTATTTATACCAGCAGGGCTAGGAAGGAGCAGTCTGGTGGGACTCTGAGGGCTGAGCAATGTTCTCGAGTGTCGTACAGTCTTGGAGTCGGGTCTTCCCTCCGCAGCCTTTGCCTGGGGAGCCTTGAGGCTTAGTTTATCCTTTCTTTGGCTCTGGGCTTTGAGGAAGTTAGGATGGAGGGGATAATGCCTCTGGGTTTCTCTGCCCCAAGCCCCTCTAGATTTCTAGTTGCCATCTGCCTTTGAGCCAGAGTTGTTGGGTGAGATTAGTCTTCTTCGGCCGGGGTATAGGATTGAGCCCACAGCAAGAATTCCAGTATAGAGTACGCAGAGGGGAAGGGCAGGAAAGATCCAAAAGGCTTGTGAAAACGGAAGAGAAAGAAGGTGAAAAGTCCTAGATTTGCTTGTTAGGAAAGACGTAATTTTGTGCCTAGGAATGTACAACCCACACAGTGCGGTTTTTACTTCTGTTTGCTTTCTAAAGTATTTTTCTAGGTTTTTCTTACCACATAAAATCAGATGCACCCACCCTTCTCACAAAGTGCCCACCTTAGGATTCATCCTCCTCCGACTCTTCCCGGATGCAGATGTACACAAAGATGGAAGCTGGATGGAGGCTAGTGCCATCCTTGGAGAGCAGGTGTATGTGGCGGTAACCTGGAAAGGCACAGGAGGACAGCATTAGGAAGGCAGCCAGAGCTGGGAGGTTGGCGAGATGTTGAAGGACAGGCTCACCTTGTTGCATGCAGGTCCAAGGCAGGGTGTACTGACCCACAAAGTCATTTCGGGATTTCCAATTGTAGTCCTTTACCACAAAACGCAGCAGGGCCAGTTCAGGCACCAGGACCCGGAAGCATAGCGTCTGCCCCCAATGCGGATTAAAACCTGAGACGGGGCAGCAGTGTGAATGAGGGTGGGAATAAAGGAACAGACATTGTTGACTTTTCTTTAGGCCTGTGCTGGGTTGCGTCTGTGTTCTCCCTAAAATTTCACAGCAGTCAGCATTTTAAAGGTGAGGAAATTGAGGCTCAGTGGGTAAGCAATTTGCCCAGGTCACTGAAGCTTATAAGTGAGAGTCCAGGATTCAGATCCAAGACATCCAAGCCCTGATTCTTTGTCGTGTTCCACACTGCCTCCCGTGGAAGTGTGGGGAGGGAGGGTAGTGACATGGACTATACTTAATGGAGGGTAGGATGATAGGAAAGTGACAGTCATACTCCTTCCACCTCCCCCCAGCACTACCCATCCCTCACCATTGTTCTCCACGTAGCTGGTTTCCTGCCGGCTTGTGTCTGGGCGGATGCCAAAGATCTCCACTCTCACCAGTGGATCTATAATGGCCTTCTCTTTGGTCTGGTCCACTTTAGGGAGTTGCTGACCACTGATCACCTGCAATCAGGGCTCTAAAACTTCAATAGTTCCTGCTCGGCCCAGCCCCACTCCAGCCCTCGTACCCCAGAAGAGCGGGGAAAAGATGAGGAAGGAGGATACACAGGACCTTGTGCTCTAGCTTTGGGTTTGCAAAGCCAATCCCCCATGGGTAATATATTTCCTTCTAGTAATCTATGTGCAATTTAAAATGCATCCAAGTCAAAGTTTAACAAGGTTTGGAAGGTATGTTAATGACAGCAACCCCTTCCGTAGCATTTACTGTGCACCAGGCATTGTAAGCACTTTATTTTAACTAATCACAACAACTCTGTGAGGTAAGTAGTAGTAGTATCCCCATTTTGCAGGTAAGGAGACAAAGGTTAAGGAACTTGCCCAACATTACACAACTAGTAAATGGGTTTTAGCCTAGGCAACTGGCTCCCAAGTCCATGCTGGTAACAATCAGGCCGCCCTGCTTCCCATAAGGAACCTTTCACCCATTACACTCCTGTCAGGCCTGACCACCTCTTTCCTCTGCTTCTATTTCAACTAGCCCAAGTTTCTTCCCAATAGTTTCACTCTCTACTGTACCTGAATTAGGAGGATCTTGGCTTTGAAAGGGCCGATGGGCCTCTCGGGATGGAAGGAACTCTGGGTATCACGTAGGAACTCTGGCTTCAGCACATAGCCACAGCCACCGTTCTGGCGGAAGAGCCCATCATAGATGTCCATCTCAAGCCCCGCAGTCTGCACATTCATAGCCACTGAGGGCCCCAGGAGAAGAGAAGGGAAGGATTCACCTTGGGGGCCATCTAGCCCCTCTTTTAGGGAGTTAAAAAGACATATTTGGTATAGAAGGGCCTGCTGGGAACACCTCCATGAATAACTTTCTCAGCTGAGCACTCTCATTGGAGCATTCCTGGCCCTACTGCCACCCAGGGACTTACTTCCTACCTGTTGCTCCTACTTCCTCTTCCCTGTTTCTACTGCCTCCTTACCCATCTGGCAGCCTGCATTCCAGAGTTCTAGGGGGTTGTAGTTGGATGAATCTGTCCTCAGACCACTGGGATACACACGGCTTAACTGCCAGGCATTGTGCTGCACAAACTCATTGCCTGTAAAGAGAGTGTAGGTAGTGAGATGGAAGTGAGGTGGATGTTCCCCATTCCCTGGTCTCAGGGACCCTGCCCACCGACTTCACTCTTCTCCCCAGCATCTCCTGAGGCTGGCTCCAGAAAACTTCACTGTGCCTCTACTCATTTCCATCCAAACCATCTCCCGTAGTTGTCTTCTCCCTAGAGCTTTGAGCCTACTATTTATAACTCCTGTCTCCATGCCTGCTGTGAGGAGTTTCTTAGCTCCCTGATACTTCCTTAACTCCATTGTCTTCTTTCTTGGGACTCATCTGCTTGCGCATCACACTTGACCCTAGCCATCCCTATCTCTTCCTGTCCCTCCCTTTTGGTCCTGACCAGCCTCCTTGATGAGGCGCTTGGCCTTGGCTTCAGAGAAAGATGATAACTCATAGAAGCGATAGTGTTCCTTTGAATGAGTGAAGCTGTGGAATGAGACAGTCTTCATGTAGACAACCAGGGCAGAGAGGGATGGACATATGATGGGTGCGGATTTCTGGAAAAGGAGAAAGTAAAGAGGAAAGTGGAATTGAATATCAGCAATCTGAGAAGGTAGAAGCCAATGGCCAAGATCTGAACTTCCCCACCCAACCTAAGCCTCTGCCCACTTCCTCCCCAATGCATTCTCCCTTCTGCCTCACCTGCTTGGGAAAGAGAGGGGACTTAAGCTTGGGAAGAGGAGCCTGGATCATAATCTGACAACAGATAGGCGGACATAACAGCGGGCACATCACAACCTGGGGGTAGGAATGGGAATAAAGGCAATCTACATATACTGGTGGGATCAGTTTCAGCCTCTGGGCTTAAAGGGTTTGCTCTGTGTTACTTTCTGAGTACCAGGTTTTTAATTTATTGTTTTTAAACAGGTCATCCTCCCTGCCTCTCATCTTTTAAAACAAATTAACAATAATTTTTGGTCAAACTGTATGTGAACCCAGACAGGCATGTCAAGGTATGCAAATGGTCATGGAAGTCACAGCCGGAAGGATGTGAGGGTCCCAGAGTAATATCTTTAGATTTGCCTCCTGAATTCCCATTTCTATCCCTGGACATGGCAGCAGCTTAGATACCACAGCCCCAGAGAGAACAGGATAAGCTAGACATCAGTCGGCTGAGCCAAGCACATGCACAAGAGAGAGAAATGCAGACTTCAAATCAGGATCTTGAGAGTCCCACAAATGGCTCCCCTTCCCCACAAGGAGCTGGACATCTCAGGTACAGACTTCTCAGAGCCTTCCCCTTCCCCATCTCTTCCTGCTCCTCTTTGACTATTTCTGGCCCCTCTGCTGACTCGCCTTTTCCAAGAAGCTTTTTCTAACTAAGCCCACTTTAGTTGAGGTTATGGCTCACTAATAATGCCACACACACACACACACACACACACACACACACACACACACACACACACACACACACATATCAGTGCTTTTTAAAGTGACCTTTAAAGAGACTGAGGAATTAGTACAAAGATGTCTCAGGAGTCACCCAAAGGACCCAGGAGAAAGCCAAATGGGTACTTCAACTAGGATGGCATTTATTTTGTATACTGAGCTTCCAGATAAGATTTCATTTAAAAAGATTTTATGACCCAAAGAAGTTGTAAAGCCACTGCAATATATCTATATATGGCAATATATAGTGGTGCCAAGTATGCATTCTTATATCTCTTTCACTGGAGGCAAGGGGCATTTTGCTCCTCGGCCCTCTACCCTGCCTGGCTCTAGTCTGTTCACATGTAGGCTCTCAGCTTGTGGTACAGACTGACCAAATGCCAGAGCAGAAAGACCAATTCCCTGGCCTACCTTTTCCTTTTTGTCCATACTGCGAGGGCTCAACTCCTGGGTCTCAGATTCAAACTGGGTCTCCAGCTCCAGCTCAGTCTCCTGCTCCCCCACTAGTTCAGACTCTAGCTCTTCCTCCTCTTCCTCTTCCTCAAGATCCTCCTCAAGTGTCTTTAACTTCTTCCCCTTCACCAGGATCTTCCTTCGAAGCTCCTAGGGGACAAAATTCAAGGAGCCTGTTTACCTGTCTGCTCTGGGACCCTCCGGGGGCCCCCTGCTCTCACAGAGCCGCCTCAAAGGCAAAGGAAGTGAGTGAGTGGTCACAAGTTCCCTTAAGAAGGCTGCTTTATACATGCAGCAGGGATTCCTGAATTATTAACATCTCTATCCATATGGGAAAGTATTAAATGGGGACCCCTACCTCACATCTGACACATAAAGATTCCTCCTAGATTAAAGATTTACATAATATAAGGAACATAAAGAATATTGGAAGAAAATAAACAATCTTTTTGAATAATCTTAAGGTGGGAAAGCCTTTAGAACATGAGATGAAAACTCAGAAGACATAGAAATGACTGGCAGATTTGATGACAAAAAGCTTAAAAATCTCTGTAAGGCAGGAGATGTTTCAAATACAAAAGAAAAAATAGACTGCAAAAAAAATATTTTCCAAAGCATTAATATCTTAAACATTTAAAAAATTGTTATATATCAGTAAAAATTATAAACCTTCAAGTAGGTAATATCCATTAAACCAAAAAGAAGAAAACATAAACTTTTCTTTTTTAAAAATATTTGACTTTTTTTTTTCATGTTTGCCATTATGAATCATCTCACTACTGGAGCTATTTGTGGTCCCTCTCTTACTACTGTTGGTTGGAGTGTAATTTGGCATTTTTTCCAGAGGGCAACTTGTCAATAATAACCAAAATGTCAACATGCGAACTCTTCAACCCAGTGATTTTTGCTTCTAGGAGTCCCTTTCAAAGAAAAAGTAAATGGGCAAAGCTGTACATACAAATTATAAACAACCTAAATGTTTACCATCTACTGATTGAATAAATTATGGTCCATAACATAAAATGGAATACTATAGAGCCATTAAAAAGGAAAAAATTATAATGAAAAAAATTATACATGAAAAGGCACCTATGATACATATTATATGTGAGATATAAAGGGATATCGAGAATAATCTTTTCAATTTTCTTAAAACATACACTTTATGTTTATATAAGCATTTAAAAATCTATTGACAGCAGTTATTGGGAAAGGTCGATTTTACGTTGGGGGGAGTTCCCTTTATACTGTTGGTATAGTCTACAACGATTACAAACTATGAGGAAAAAAATTAAGAGATTTCCATTGATAAAATACATATTAAGTAAATAATTGATTTACAATTCAGAGAACTATAGATAGAATTCTGTGTTCAATTAGATTTTTTAAAAAATTAAAGTCACTAATTATCTCTATGACAAGGATATTAAAGAGCAAGATGGTTCATCTGAGGGTGAGAAGAAGGGAACAACATGGAGGAAGCCAATGTGGCGGGTATGGAAGCCACAGTAGAGCCTGGGCTGGGGGCGAGGGGTCCCTACCTCAGGTGAGGGCAGCTGAGTGGGCAGCAACCCATCTAAGGTGGTACTCTGGAGCTGCTCGCCCAAGATCTCGGTCAAATGTTGTGCCATGATCTCCTGCTGCTCCCAGCTGCAGTGGTTCTCCAGGGACAAGATGACTGGATAGTCTGATGTCTGATGGGGAGGGAAGGGGACACTGGAGCCAAAGTTCTAAAGCCTGTAACTTCCTTGCTTCTCCAGGCCCACCTAGCTACTCACTCAACTGAGTACACTGATTGCTAAACTCCTCCGATCTCATTCAAGGCCTCAAGGAGGTCTTGCTGGGTCTGGAGTCCACCCCACATCTAAAAGTCACTTGGGACCCCACATCTCAGACCCGTGCCAGGTCTGATTCCGGTCCCTCTGGGATCTTTGATTTTTCAGGCTTAGAGTGTGAAGGCCAGGCCGCTCCCCTGGTTATGTGTTCATGTTACACTCTCAGGCTTTCATCTTTAGATTCCTATTGTCCCCCAGCCCTATCCACCATTTTCTCTGTCTGTTTCTTTATCCACTCTCTCCCAGATAGGTGACAGAAGTTGTTAGAAGTAATAGTTACTAATCTCTAGCAATTATCTCTATGGCAACTAACTGCTAGTAACACACTCGACAGTTATTCATAATAAGTCCTTAATATTTGCTCAGTGCTTCACCGTTAAAATCTCTTTTACCTACATGCCACTTGACACCCTCTCTTTTTCCCTCGGCCCTCCCCAAACCCAGAGCCAGCCATTCTTCCCTCAGATCCTCTTGTCTCACCAGTGTTCCCACCCTGGGTCTCCTACCTGGAAGGCGTACTGTGCTACAGTGGCCACAACTTCTTTGAACGGGATACGGGAGGTCAGGGTATGTCCATGGTAAACGATAGGTTCCCCATTAGGTCCATCCCATATATCTACCTCTACGCAGCGGCAACCCCGCTTCAGGGCTCTGCAAGAACCCCAACCCCCAGAGACAGGAGGGGTCAAGGTCTGATCTTCTACCTGGGGACCTTCTCCCCACTCTGGAGAGAGCATGCTCACGCCCTCGTAGTTGTCAAGAGCCCTTCAAGCTACATCTCCATAGATCCTTCCCCGTCCACAGGGACACTGCTGCAGCTCACACTATTCTCCTCCACCACCACCACCCCACCCCCCCCCCCCACCAACCCAACTTACAATCTTTCTTTAGCAAGCCGTTACATACTGCCTCGTGTTGTTTCTGGTGTTCTGGTTGTATTTTGTTATACAACATCTGAGCTATTCAAACTGTCAGTAAATTTATACTTTATTTTCTCTACTAGACTTCCTAGGGCAGAAACTATATGTTCCACTCATCTTTGTATCCTTTGAAGCTACTAGCTCAGTTAGCAGTTCACTGCAAAGATATCTTGACTATTTAATCTAATACATGATTAATCACAATAAGAGCAGGTACCATTTATCAGCTATTGACACATGAATTATCTCATTGAATTCTCACAACATCCAGACAAAATAGACACTGTTATCATCCCTATTTCATAGATGGGGAAACTGAGGCATAGAGAGGTTAAATACTTAGTTCCAGAGTACCAAGTGAGGGAGCTAGGATTTGATCTCAAATGGTCTGACTCCAGAACCTATGTTTTTAACTCCTATACTCTATTGACTTCCATTTAACATTTAGTTTATTTATTTATTCAAAATAAATCTGTCAGGACCTCTGAGTTCCAAGAGAGTTTCACAGCCTATAAAAGAGAGAGAAGCTCCATTTACCCATAGGGCTGCAATACCACTCTCCCACCAGTCTTTAGTATCTCCTCCAAGTCTCTCAGGTCTCCAGGGATCCTCAGCCCCAAACCTCCCCACCACCGCCACCCCGCCGCCACAACATCTTTTCAATCTCTGTTATCCACTGTCGGCACCCCTCAATTTCCCACAGATGGTCCCTTCTCATGAGCTCAGCCCCTTCTCCCCTTCTTCCCACTGCACCGTATATATCCCTCGACGCTGCTCTGGCCACAGAGCTGGTCCCCCACCAGGTAGGTGTTATGAGAGGAGTTGATGTAGTAGTGGTTCAGGGGTTGAGTCATATCCTGGTAGATGGGGAGGTATGTTGGCTTGAAGATGTCTCCGTCCTTTGAGCAGAGGTAGCTAAGGAAGCCATCCATGCTCAGTACATGCCGCAGTTTGCCTAGGGTATGGAGTAGGGGGACACTAGAATAAGAGAACTCTAAGGAAGAGCACTTCAGCATGCCTACAGCCTGCCCTCCACCCAACCCCTCTCCAGGGTCCTGCCTGTCAGATGGTGTCCACTCCCAGCTTCCAGATCCCAAACTTGCTCCCCATAGTTTCTGCTATTTCAATCATCCCCACCCTCAGAGAATGTTAAAGCCACAAGGGGAATCATTACAATCATTCTAGTCCAGTGCTGTCCAATAGAACTTTCTATAATGATGAAAACATTCTATTCTGCCCTGTCTAATATGGTAGCCTGTAGGCACATAAAGCTACTGAGCATTTGAAATGTAGCCACATGACTGAGGAACTGAATTTAAATTTCTTTTAGCATTTTGTTTTATTTTATTATTAGTTTCAAGTAACAGTACATTGGATAGACATTTATATAGTTTGTGAAACAATCTGCCTGATTACTCTATCACCCCTCTGGCTCTACTGCATTTCCTATGCTGTGTTCCCCATCTCTATGACCATGTATGAACTACTAATTTGTACTTGTTTAACCCTTTACCCTTTTCTCCCAACATCCCAAACCCTCAAATAAAAAATTTTGATTTTAGTTAATTGAAATTTAAACTGTCACTACAGCTCATGGTTACCATAACAGACAACACAGTATTCAGTCTAAAGGGCTAATTTTATAGATGGGGAAACTAAGGCCCAGAAAGAATCAAAGTCAAAGACTTATTAATGACATGACCAAGGTACTTTTGTTTTATTCCCTGGGCTGTGTAGCTACTGCCAGCTCTGACCTGAGGGTTTCTTCCTATCGTCAATTCCCACATGATGTTTTGAGGAGTGTTTGTTCAACATCCCCTTGGACTACATTCTCTTTGAGGGCAGGTCCCTGTCATTCCTTCCATAGCTCTCACCTGTTTCAGCACAGGCTTCATATAATAATAACAACAATGACTGATAGTTATTGAGCACTTGCTCTATGCCAAGGATGTTATATGCAGTATCTCTCTTAATGCTCTCACCAACATGATCAGGTAGATGTGATATAATCTGCCCTGAGAGGTTAGGTAACGTATCTTAGGTCATATAATTAGTAAGTGAAGAAGCTGGGATTTGAACCCAGGCAGCCACGTGTCAAAGCCACACCCTACACCCCTGGGCTGTGCAGTCCACTGAGGTAACATTGCAGCTGCGGGGCTCTGTCGGGAAGCAAAACAATTTGACTCGCATGCCCAGCTTCCTTGTTCCAGGTTTGACAAGGCCTGGAGATGGTAGAGAATGGTAGGAAGTTGGGCAGGAAGTTTCATTCTTGACAGTAATAACTTAAATGATTAGGGAAAATCCACTGTTGCCAGATACTTTTCATGTGCATTATTTCATTTGATCACCAATTATTTTACAAATAAGAACACTGAGTCTCAGATAGGTTATGTGATTTGCCCGAGGTTACTCAGTAAGAGGCAGGGTAAGAGGCAGAGTAAGGACTCAGGCCCAGGTCTCCTGAATGATACTATATTCTGCAGCCAGAGTATAGTCTGATAGTCAAGTACAAGGGAAGAAAACACCAAGAAGGGTGGGAGGTAGAATTAATGTAACTAACGTATACTGGATCCCGAACTGGGAATCGAGAATCTTATTTCTCAACCCTCTGACATTTCTCTCCTATGTAGTTTCCTTTACAGCCCCCTTTCTTCTCTGAGCACCCACACGAATCTGGAATCACTGATCCCAACACTTTCTACTTGACTCTATATTCCATGAAGGCATTGTCCTTGTCTGATCTACTACTGTATCTCTGGCGCCTAGCATAGGTCCTGGAACATTATAGGTGCTCAATAAACATTTGCTGAAGTAAATGAATAAATAAAAGGAAGTGGGAGTTAGGTCACTTGTCCAGCTGTCCTTCATCTCATCTCAATCCTGATTCTCAAGAGTGGCACCAGGTAAGAGTCAGATGACCTGGGTTTGAATCCCATTTCCTCCCCTTAGTAGCTGTTGGCTTTGAGCAAGCCATTTAATTTTCCTAAACTTCAGTTTTCCTCTCTTGCACAACTGACTTAACAATAGAATTTACTTTAACTCGTCATTGAGAAAAGATTAGAAGAAAAAAGTCATGTAGAAATATTGGCACATTATGGGATACTTAGCAAAGGCCTAATCAAGATTATTGCTTTTGATTTATAAGGCTGTAGTGAGGAACATGAAATAAGGCATGTGAAAGTACCTTGTAAAAAATTTATTAATAATGTAAATTCCTCACATTCTGAAGGGAATGGAGGGCAGGAAGACACCTACTAAAAAGGCAAGGAGAAAGAGTTGAGGGCAGAGAAGATATATTTTAGCTGTGTTTGTTAAAAGCTAAATAATTGGCCTCATTATTATCCCCTCAGCCAGAGGCTGACTAAGCTTCCAAGGGCTTTCCGGGGCTTGGAGGCTTCAAGAACCATTTGGTGAATTTGGAGAAAGCCCAGGAAAGGGCAGAGAGCCAGCATTTAAAGAGACAGCAAACAGGAACCAGGAAGGGAACTAGGAGAAAAGGAATCATATGCATTGGAGGAGAAGAGGCCAAAGCAAGAGTACCAAGGATTTTCTGTTTCCACTCAGGCCAAAGGTTGAAATCAGGAAGAACTTTCTAGAAGTGAAGGATGTGAAACATAAGCATGGTAGAGGAAAGGGGACTTATGTGATGTTATTCCTCCTGAGAGATCTAGCATTACAGAGGAGACCTCTGTCTTGTCTGAGTAGGAAATGACGGCTCTCCTTCCAGAGGAGTGGTTGAATAAGATGAAGATGACTGGGGAAGGACCAGAGTAGGCGTGGCCTCAGCCTCCTTGAGTTAGGCTGCTAGTCTCTGGACCCTACTAGTCACAGTCACCCCTGCTCTCTCTCATGTCTGGTGCCGCTCTGCTCTGGCTCTCTTACCACTATCTGAAGGCTCGTAGCAGTCGATGAGTTCTAGAGCAAGGTCAGGAGCGTGATCTCCTTCTTTCTGCTCCTCTCGGAGGAAATCCACAAATTCCAACAGGGTCAGCTTCTGTCCATCAGCCGAAAAGTTTTCAAATAGTTCCTGCACCTCAGCACGCTTAGTCAATGCCTTATAGAACTCTGTAAATTCTTTTGCTTCCAAAGTGTCAGAGTGAGACCCGTCTGCTGCCTGCAAGAGGAGTTAGAGGAGAGTGGACGAACCCTTTAACAGCAAACTTCATGGCCTTGACTTGTTTTGTAAGGAGAGTCTTGCTGACAGATGGATCCAAAATGCTTCCAAAGAACACCTAATGGTGTTCATAGAAGAAACCAACAAGACTGAAGAGTAAGAACCATGGCCTACACTTCCCCTTGAGCATGGCATAGTGCTAGGGCACATAGTAGAGATTTGATAAATGAGTGTTGCTGGATAGGACTGGAGTATTTCTGGTCAAGTGAAAATGTGGCTGACGCTGGCTTCTGCAAATCCTTCCCCAGAAGACTCACCTGGAAAAGCTGAAAGGCATATTCTTGTTCCATTTCCACATTCATCAGGTGCAGTAACCGCTGGACTTCTTGGAAATTCATCCGACCATCCTGGTTTTTGTCTCCACGCTGGAACCAGTCACTCAGCCATCCGGGTCCGAGTCAAGGCAAAAGCACTGTGTGTGTGTTTGTGTGTGCAGATGTTGGTGCATGTTCATCCACTGTCATCTCTCCCATCTTTCCTGCCCATATCTCTCCTACGCCAATTAATTTTCCATGTTAGCTTCCAGAATAATCTCTCCAGAATACCAATCTATCTTATTCCTGCATGGCTCAGGTACCTGCAGGTACCTCTCTGTTGCCTGCAGAAAGAAACCTAAATTCCTTAACAAAGAAGTTAAGATCTCCTGCACCGCCATGATTTGGCCCCCACTTAGCCTTCTCAACACATCTCTGTTTTCTCTGTACTTTAGCCAGACCCTCAACTCCCTGCTCTCTAATGTCCCTCTCTCTCTCCAGCTCTTCAGTTTCCTATCTCTGGGCCTCTAATCGCACTGTTCCCTCAGGCAGAAATGCTTTTTCCTCCTCTTCTCTTCATGTTCAAATTCTATTCATTTTCGAGGGTTAGCTTAAATGCTACTTCCTCCCTAAAGTTTTCTAAGAATTTTCTCAGCTAGAATTATATATTTCTCCTTCCTTCAAACACCCTCAAATAATCTAAGTACCATAACACTTCCATAGTACTTAGATTATTCACAAAACTCCATCCTTTCTACCAACAAAAACAAGATCTGAGTCTCATTAACCTTTGTACCCCTAAAGCCTGACATAGTGCCTAATACATTCTGCTTAACAGATGGTGAATGAATGAATGGATGGATGGATGGATGGATGGATGAATGAATGAATGAATGAGTGAATGAACAGGCATAGAAGGTGAATACAATCTAGGAAACTTGAAGTGAGTTGATACCACTAAGCCCTTTAAGGGGTTGCTTCCCACCCCTGTGGTAATTAATGCCACTGGGACCTTCTGTTCACCTCTCGGGATCAGTACCCTGTTTGGTCGTTTGCCTCTCACTGTCTGTTCCCTCAATCCTAGGGGGCTTGATTCATGCCCAGACTCTGCCTGGCTATGTCTCAAGCCTTCATTTCTCTATCAATATTCTCAGCCTCACATCAGCCTGAGTTGCCTCTGCCACCCCATCCAGACTCTTGGGCCTTCCTAGCCCTGCAATCCTCCCCTGCCCCCCGCACCTGTTCCTAGCCCTGCAGCACCTGCTCCTTCAGTGACCCCCAACCCCCACTCTGGCTCCATCCTGCCGATACTGGTCCAGCCGCTCCTGTTGGTCCATGCTGGTGACAAAGTCCACCAACAGCTGGAGCCCCTGCATCCAGGTCTGGGCCTCCTCAGCACTGTTGGCCACCAGGTCCAGGTTGGAGCGGCGGCCATGGAAGACGACGGTGAAGCCCTGCTCCAGAGGGAACTCCTCTGCCAGGCTGCGCAACAATTCAGACTCACTGCCCTTACGTACTGTCTCCACATCAGAGATTGAGACTGCCAGAGAAGAAGCAAATAGGGGCACTGAGGAAGAGAGTCTGCCAAATCGCAGGGGCTAAGGGTCAAAGACCATTATTCTCTTCTCTGTGAAGCCATAGAGTGGGGGGACCCCAGCTTACACAGGCTGAAACCCCAAAAACCTTAGTCTAGAGAGATGCAGACCTCTGGGATTCAGGATTGCAAATGTATCATCACTGTTTTCATAGGCAGCATGGCAAAGGGATTGTGTTGGGAATGGCAAGACCTGGCTTCCAGCCATCAGCTGGTAGTATGACTTAACCCTCAGTGTCCTCATCTTAAGTAAGAGATGGTCCTTTGCATGGACAGTGCACATGATGATCACAAGGGGACTGGTGAGGCTGACAAATGGAGACACACTTGCAGGGTAGAAGCAGTTACACCAAAGCACAATATGCCCAAGTTCAATTTTCCCATTCCAGGTTTGAGGACTTTCTCTTTCTAGCTGTTTAAGAGGGAGCCAGAGAAATTCTTCCACCCCATTCCTCATCTGGGGGTGGTGTGGATTGTGAGCTTTGATTGTGTCTTTAAAGTAGACTCTCTTAGATGTATCCTATGATCAGATTTTTAGAGGGATCATAAAGTTTCGCCAATAGGATAAACACTTACGATGCATTTATGATATTTTGAAATAGTCTCCATAATAGCTAACAAATGCATCCTGATTTCAGGTCTCATGCTTTAGACATTAATTTATTGAGTCCCTGTAACCTACTAGGCAGATATTGTTTAATTCCCATTTTACAGATGAGGAAACTGAAGCTTAGTTTAAGTAACTTGTCTAAAGCCACTTAGTTTGAAAGTGGCTGAGTCAGGACTTTAATCCAAGCAGTCCAATGCCTGAGATCATGCTTTTATTATGATAATAATAACAATATGTAACCTACGATTTCTTGAGCCTTGCTAAGTGCCAGGACTCTTTTAAGCCCCTTACATGCAATAACTAATTTAATCTCATAACAGCCGTAAGAGCAAGTACTCTTATAATTTCCATTTTATAGGCTCAGACATAGATATAAGTGGGACAGTACAAGGATACATCATAGAACCCTGGTCCCTCCCCTGCTCTCAGGATGCTGGGCTCCTCAGGATCCTATCCACCCATGTGCCCACCCTAGCTATCCATGTCACTCACAGCTGGGCTTGGCTTTGCCTCCAGCCTGTCGGGCATGCCAGACTGTCATGCAATCTTGCTGAAGTCTGAAGTATCTTAGTCTCTTCCAAATTTTGGACCTCACCTTGCGCATCAGCATGCCTTTCTGCATCAGCAGCACGTCTTGATTGACAGGCACCCCTGGGCCAGGAGAAGCACGTACTAGATAGCCAGCCAGGAGGATGGAGGGCCCAGGAGGAGCTCTTGAACCTGGGGTCCAGCCTCCTCCCTGTCCCTGGGCTGTCTCCCCAAGCCCTCTTCTTCAGGGATACTCACGGCCTTGCAGCAGAGATGCCATCACCCTCTGCTCCACCAGCTGGCGCCAGAGTCACCTAAAAGAGCAGAAGACTGGATTAATCTTGGTGGTCTTAGAATAATGGATCTAGGGAGGAAGAGAAGGAAACCAGTGTTTCCGGACTGCCCACTATGTGTCAGGCATTTCGTCTACACAGTCTGTAGCTCTTTTTACTTCTAATTTGAATTTGGTGACTATGAAGCTTGGAGAGGCTAAGAAACCTGCACCAAATCATATAGGGATTCCGAATTTAAAGCCAAGTGTGTCCGATTTCAGATCCTCTGTTGTTTCCCATAGCCTAGTCCAGGGAGAGCTAAACCAGGGCTTTCTGCCAAACACCCCTCTCCTTCCCAATACCCCGCAGGGGTATTGGCCACAAGATAACCTTGTGTCATACTGCTCAGGAGCTGGCTGGCTGCTCTTTCAGAACCTAGAATCTCTCTACATCCTGGCCTTCTCCATGGAATCATCCCAGCTTCCCTATTCTGGGAGCCCTCTCCATGTTCCCATATAGATCATCCAGCTCCGAAGGGTTATGGCAGAGGATTTCCTTTGTCATTTCTACAACACAGGGCTTTACTTAGCTAAATAAGCCATCTTCTTCTATCTTCACATGGTAAAACATATTTTATACTCCTTTTCATAACAGTTATTCTCACAGTTTTGATGAATCAGAGAAATTACAGTCTTGGAACTGCATTTTCTTCTCCGCCGACTAAAAAAGAGTATCTCCTTTACTATACATGCTGATTTAGGACCTGGTTCAGTTGTCCTAGTAGGTAACAAGAAAGTTCCCTTGAAAAGAACTAGAAATTTGATATGTGGCCACTTTGATTCTAGCTCTGCCCCTATAAGAAATACTCAACTCTTGACCAAATCATTCTGAAATTGGCAAAGCTCATGAAACATAAAACTCTATGCTTTTGTATAAACAAAGGATCTACATTTGAATAGAAATGTTGTTTTTTAATTGATAAGCTTAAAATGTTGACATGGCGAACATCCAAAAAACTAAATGAATCTCTGAAGTAATCATTCAGTTAATGCTCCATTAGAACATCCTGCAGCTCCTTCCTATATTTTACAAATGAAAAAGCAGAAATCTAGGAATGTGATGTGACTTCTCTGAGGTCACATAGGATATTAGTGCCCTCTATCTCTCTTTAGTGGGAAGAGCCTATAAAGTCAGCTGGGGATGACAAGGTCTTTAGGAAGAAGGTAGAAGTCACTGAAAATACAGCTTCCCTGACTGCAGGACCTAGGGAAGGCTTTCTAAATGAGTAGGCTTTCTAAATCAGAGGGAGAGAGGGAGGTTGGAGATCAGTCTGTACCTAAGTGGGAAAGAGAACTCAAGGCAGGTATCAAGAGAGAAAAAAAACCCTGAATGGTTCCAAGAAGAAAGGGTTTTGCTGGCTGAAGCTGAATATGTGAGCCTGGGTGAGGAAATTTTGGATCGAAGAAGGGCCCCAGAGTGCTTCCTTGGAGACAGAAAATCATTTCTGCTTTTCTGTGTGGAGATGCCCAGTTTAGAATCTGAGGCTTGCCAAAGCTGTATGAAAACTGAAGTAGAAAGTAACAGGTCCCTCCTAAGTGTCTCAACTCCTCAGACTCTGGGGAGAGTGGTGGGGTCAGCCTGGGGCTGAAATCTAATCTCACTTGCCCGAATCCTACCTCATCTCCCTTCTGAACTTTAGCTCCCATGTCTGGGGCATAGGTCTTGATCTTGGGGGAAGATAGAATTACCTTCCCTTACATCTGTGTCCAGGAGCCTCACAATGATGTCCTAAAACATGGGAAGCCTGAGAACAGAGTCCAAGTGCCAGGATGGCCTTATTTTGAAGCCTATTTCCTCTCGAACCAGCCTTAGAAAATTATTTTATTCTCTTTTGTCAAATTCTGCCAAACCCAAGGCTTGGCATGCTCTTCAAATCCTGCTCCCATTTCTGAATCACTATTTTAAACCTGTATCCAGGTGACATGTGGCCATAAGATAGCCAATTTCAATACAAGGAGCCAAAGAATGTCAGAGCTGGAGTTCATTTATAGAGAACGGGACTGAGGACTAGAAAGATTAGCTGACCTGCCAGAGTCACCTAATGAATTAAATGGCAAACTCAGAGACAAGAACCAAGGTCTTCATATGACTAGCTTAAAGAGCTAACCAAGACTATACCCTTAGAAAGGGTTGACCCTTCCTTTTTCTTTCTCTCCAGCTCACTCTTCTCTCTCCTGATCTCCTCTCTGCCTCTTTATTTGCTCACTTGTCAGCCTCTCTTTGCTCTCTTCTCCTCTTCTCCTCATCCTTTCTCCCCATCACCTCTTCCTCCGTTTTTTATGGTTCTCTGCCCCTGTGAGGATTTTGAAACTGTGGTCCAGTAGTACATCCCTCTGCTCAGCCTCACTTTCTCCCGTATCCTAGGAGACTGACTAAACAAACTGTGCAGAGAATGTGACTTAGAACCCAGGTGTTCTAGGTCTTGGTGTTTCCTCTGGTGTCTGAGGGTAGGATGAAAGGATGGTCACAGCTGATGCAGGTGCATCAAAAGAGAAGGGATAAAAGACTTGGGATGGAAGCAAGAGACAAGGGACAGAGGATGAAGACTGAGAGTAAGGGACTGGGTCATAACTGTTTACTCCTGGACACGTTTGTGGAGATCCTTGAGGATATAGATAATTTCCTCTGTGATACAGATGAGAAAACAGAGACACAAAATAAGGTGGGAAGTGGCCAGGGCTGCAGAGCAAGATTTGGTCCTTAACTTCCAGGTGGCTTATGTTACCTAGAGATGGACTTTGGCAGAATTGCCAAAGGTGCTAATGGCATTACAGCGGAATTCAGAGTGGCTCAGGTCTCTCTGAGGGACAGGAAGACACAGATCATTTTGCTCATAGCTTCTCTTTAGCTTCTCAGCAGGAGTATGCCTGATCTGGTTCATACAAAGAGGACAGAATGGCTCCGGTCATAGGTTATAACCCTCAGAATGTTAGAGCTTGAAGACTTTTATAGCACATCTAATCCAGAGGTTCCTGGCTATCTCAATACCCTCTGGAGAGTGTCTTAAAACAAAGATTCCTTAGCCCCACCCCAAATCAACCAGATCAGAACTTCTAAGGATGGGGCTCAGGAAGATTTATTTTTAACCAAGCACCCGATACCCAGGCAAGTCTGGAAAACCCTAAACTCCCTCTTATCACAGATCAAGAAGATGCTATTGAAAGTCGCATAGCTAGTTAATGGCAGGACTTGAAGCAAGTGCTCTTACCAGCATAGCACTGGGGCATGCCAACAGACTACCCTGACCCATTGAGCCGGTGAAGAACAAGATAATTGTTCTTTCCAAGGAAGTCTCATACTCCTCTCCTTATTACCAGGGGTTTCCATACTTTTCATAGATCTTGGCCCTCATCTAGTAATCCTTAACAGTCTGTTAATGAATCTATGCTAAAGCATGGCTGCTCCAATTCTCTCTCTTCCCTTACTAGGGTAGGGCTCACATCTGAGTGGCATCCCTGAGTAGTTAAGAGGTCCCATATAAAGAGGTGACTGACACAGCCAGCAGGAAAACTGTAAGCCAAAGAGGATAAGCTAGAGAGAAACAGGAGGCGAGAGCCTTGTCGACCTGTTCCAACACAGGAGTCCAGGGTGCAATTAAATCAGGGTGAGAAAGCATGTGGAGGGCAGAGTTAGGGACTCAGGCAGGTCAGAGCTTGGAGCAGAGGCTGGTCAGAGCCTCTAGGCACTTACCGCGGGCAGGATAGCAGTCCTGTGTCTGTGAGCTCTGCGACACTCTCCTCTGTGGGATGAGTAAACCCGGCCAGCTCCTTTTCTCCTTTTGGCTTCCTCCCCTCTTCTACTGCAGTTTGCTGCTGTGACTGGCAGTTACAGCCAGAGGGAAGGAGTAGGGTGGAGAGAAGTGTGAGCTCTCTCCTCAGTCCAGCCCATCCAATTCTTAAAGGCCCAGGACACTGGTCAGTGAGAGAATCGTAGGGGCAGAGTGGGTAGAAAAGGATTAAGGAGAGGGATTGGGGCACACATCTCTAGGGAGGAGGAGCCTGGCTGCCCTTCATCTTGACCCCAATCCCGCCAGAGCTATCAAAGTGAAATCCAAGGAGTGTCTGAGTTGCAGTGCTCCGTGAATCACTGCTTTTCATTCTGGTCAGTTTCTCTCTGTATGTTATACAGCTGTCTTTTTGCCCTTATTTCACCTGGCCCCTTTCTATGGTGTCCATTTCCACCAGCCGGCCTGCTTCTGTGTCTCTGCATCCTGCCTTGCAGGGCACTCAGTCTAGCTCTGTGGCACAGAGGAAGGAAAAAAGAAGGATGATGGAAAAGAAGGAAGATGAGGAGAAAGGAAGGAGAGGATGATCTTGGAGTGTAGAGGGACAGGTTCGTATCTGTGTATATATCAGGCACTCACTAAATACTGAAGGAATGTATACAGGAATTCATTTGTTCTTTACATTCATTCATGCAATGAGCATTTGTTCAGCACCTCCAATGTGCAAGGACATACATGCCTGTTTATAAAAATGTGTGAGGAGATGAAACAGACTGCTGTGTAAGAATCAAGGGCAAAAAGAGGAGCACAATACTGAAAAGACATCTAACTGGGAAAGGAAGGTAATGAGCTTCTTACATAGGTGAATGAACAGGCAGCTGAAACAGAAACCAAGATTGAAGAAAGGGGAACAAATAGGAGGGGAATAGGGGATTGTAAAGGGATTTATATGGCCCCATACTTCACAGTGAGAAACTGAGGCTCAGGGAAGTTTAGGTAATGTCCTGGACTTCCATTTCAGCAGCAGACAGCCAGTCCCTTGTACTCTCTCAAGCACTGTGAGCTGGGACCTACTTTTGCTCTGCCTTAGAATGACTGCAGATTATGGCTCTGTCTCGACCAGTGGATGACAATAAGGTAGCTGAGGGCATAGGTCACAGCCCTGTACTTGGACTTCTGTGGGATCCATTTCTTGTGAGGTATGTCTTAATCATAGGCACAGAGTGAACTAACTGCACGAAATGATTTGATTTTAAGTGTGCTGAGATCAGGCTGCCTCTCATGATTCCCCTGAACACTCAACTGCCTAATATTCTACCATTAGTGATTATTTATAGCTAAAACTTTAGTTCCATTAAAATACAATCCTCCTAAGTGATTACCATAAATGTCAGGATAGTGGTTACTTTTGGGAGGAGGTGGGGGTTGTGATGAATAGGACATGAAGATGGCTTCTGAAACAGCTGGCCAAGTTCTATTTCTAGTTCTGGGTGCTACCAAGGGTCTTCACTTTTTAGGAACTTATTAAGCTATATGTTTTCTTTAAGTCGTTTTTTACACCTGTGTTATAGTTTCCAATAAGAGGGTTTCAGATCTTTCAACTGGTAATTTCTGAAGCCCTACTGGTTTTTCCACAATTAAATCTAGGTTGAGTTTACCGTATTCTACTGAGAGCAGATTTTGATAATAGAAGAGTAGTATACAGAGAGGGGAGGCAGAAGAGGAAGGCCATTCATGGGAACAGAAAGATTGGGGGGTGGGTCTCAATATTTAAACAGTGCTGACGTCAAATTTTACTCAATAGAGGCCATGTCTCACATGCTTGTCTCACTCTCTCATTTCTACTTTCCCAGCATCATCATGCCCCTATTTTTTCCACGCTTACTCTTCATATTCTCCACTCTTCTTGAACATTCCAGGACTATGCATGGTTTGCTTCACCTAATTGCTGCCCAGCCTCTTTCCCTTCCAATTGTTCTTTGACGGGTATTATCTCTTATCCTGGATTTTCTGGGAGAGTCTAGATCTCAAATATTGTGTTTCGGTGTCCTCGTAAACATACCAGTGCTCCCAGATCATGTGTTCTGATTTTGGGTGCTGGCACTTGAAGACCTTCACAGGTCCAGAAGAGATCCAAAGAGTGGCTCAGAAGACATGGCCTTTGCAGGATGCTCTTTAAATCGGGGAGGGAGCAGACAGACAGGGCCACAGGCACAGGAACTGTCTTTCTGGTTTGGTTGTTCCTATTTCCATAACTAACCTGACCCTTCCCCCACTGTTGTCTATTAATAATAGATCCAGAAACCTGATCAGGAAGGGCAGCAGCAGTAGAGGGACTTTCTGGGAACCATGCCCGGCAAAGGCCAAGAAGCCTTATATTGAAATGAAGATACAGCTAGAAAAGAGGAAGACCTAAACACTCTACTCTTATGCTGCTACCCTGGAAAGCCTAGAACCTCCTTCTGACGCCCAGGGGAGATGCCCTAAACATTTTCCTTTTTGGGACAGTCAGGCTAGGGAGTCAGAGACCAGTTCCCCAGCCATCCAGGCAAACTACTCACACTTCTGAAATAAAGCCTATCTTCTTGGTGGTCAAAAAGACAACACAAAATATTAAATTTCATTTAAAAAAATCACCAATGAGACAGCCTGTATAATTAAAAGCCAGGATATACAACTTCAAAAGACCAAAAATATATAGCCATTCCTCCATCCCAACAAAATTTAAAACAAACAGAAAACCAACGGGGGCGGGGGGTAGGGGGATGGGCAGAGGGAGGGGGGAAGAAAGAGGTATAAAATAAACCAGACAGTGAGATAATAGAAGTTAGAATAAAAAATACAAATGGTGTAATATTCCATAATGAGACCTTTCAGAAAAGGTCATACAACAAAATACAAGTGTGTGCTATTTGTAAGACTCATGTACAACAAGGTATTACTAAAAGGTTGAAAGTTAAAGAAATGTATATGGGAAGGGGAGGGCTCCAATTTTGTTCTTACTCAAGACTGCCTTGGCTCTTTTGGCACTCTATTTCCATATAAATTTTAGAATCAGCTTATCAATTTTCATAAAAATAAACTTCTTGGGATTTTAGTTAGAACTGAGTTTAAACATCAATTTGAGAGAATGCGTATCTTTATAATATTGTTTTCCATCCCACGGAGATGATAATTCTCTCCATTTATGTAGGTGTTTCATTTCTTTCAGAATGTTTCACTGTTTGCAATGTAAAGGTTCTATATATCTTTTGATATATCTATTTCTAGCTACTTGATTTCTTAAATGATTGTGATTTAAAATTTTTTTCTATATATTGTATTTAGAAACAATTTTTTTGTGTGTATTGACTTTGCATTCTGACTTTGCTAAATTCACTTAATTCTAAGAGCTTGTTCAACAAAAAGCAGGACAAACAAACAAACTCATGGACACGGACTACAGACTAGTGGTTACTAGTGAGGTGGGGGAACGGGGAGTTCGACGGGGTAATGGGAGTCAAATATAGGGTTTAGGGGGAGAGTGAAGTGGGTAAAGGGGACCAAATATATGGTAGCTGAAGGAAACTGGACTTTGGGTGGTAAACACACAATAGAATATATAGATGTCAAATGATAATGTACTCCTGAAAATTATGTAATTGTATTAACCAATGTTACCCCAAGAAACAATTAAAAATTAAAAAAGAAAAAAGAACAAAAGAGCTTGATTCTTTTGGATTATTTAAGTACACAATCATGTTGTCAGCATTTTTTCCCCTTTATAATAATCTTTTGTATTATCACATTGGCTGGGACCAGTATAATAAATGGAGGTGTGATAGTGAACATCTTTATTTCATTCATCTCATGGAGAATGATTTCAATATTTTATTATTGAGAGGTTTACTATAGGGTTTTTGTTGATACGATACTTTTTATTAAATTAAAGATGTGTCCTTCTATTATTGGTTTTTAAATTTTTTTTTTTTTAATCATGAATGAGTACTGAATTTTCTACATCTAGGTGATTATGATTTTTCTCCTCACATGTTGATTATGTGGTGGGTTGCACTGGTTCATTTTCAAGTATTGAATCAATCTTATATTTTTTATGTAAACCCAAATTAGATAGATATGATTATCATTTTTACATAGCTGTATTTGATTTGCTTACTTTGTCTGGGAATTTTATGTCTATATTCAAGAGAGTTTAGGTCTCGTTTTCCTTTCTTGTGTATTCTTGACAGGGTTCGGTGGCTGGGTCATGCTGCTTCAGAAGTGAATTGGATGTTCCTTTTTTCTAGTCTCTGGGTTTATGAAAGATTGGTAACTCTAAGAGTGATGATGTCTTTTTCCATTTCTAATATTGTTGATAAATGTTTTTTTTCTTCCTGATCAGTTTACTAAGGGTTTATCAACTTTATTAATGCTTTCAAGGGAATAATTTTTGGCTTTGTTGATTTTCTTTACTGTACATGTTTTCTAATTCACCGACTTGCTTTTTGTTTGTATTCTTCATTTTTTTGAATTTGGTATTCTTTTCCAGTTTCTTGACATAAAAACTCATATCACTGACTTTGGCCTTTCTTTTGTAATGTGTGAATTTAAGGTAATCTCTCTTTTAAGTACTGCTCTACCTGTGTACCCCATGTTTTGATATGGCATATCTTCACAATCATTCAATTAAAAATTTTCTCTAATTTCCTTTGTAATTTCTTCAGTGATGCAGTATTATTTAGAACTGTACTATTTTTTTAAAAAAGTTAGGGACTCCCCAGTTTCTTTTTCCTAGCTTAATCCCATGTGTTCAGTTCAGAGAACATTCAATTATTTTAATTTTTTTGAAATTCTATGAGGCTCACTTGGTCCAGCTATGATCAATTTTGGTAATATGCTTCCAGTGTAAAGAGTATATATACTGTAGGTTTAGAGGACAGTGTTCTATATGTCAGTTAAGCTAGGTTAGTTGTGTTGTTCAACTAATGCTGTATCTGCTTTTGAAATAAACGTATTAAATTGTATTTAAAAATTAAAGTCCACAACATTCAGGAATCTCATTTCATTCTACGTTTTCCTATTCCAGGTGTTTTTCTTGGGCTTTTGATAGCAATAACTTTGTAAACCACCCCCTTTCCCAGCCACTGAACAGCAGGAATAGTGAGCAAGAGAATCATACATATGGAGAGAAAAGAAGGCATGCTCTGAAGGCTACCAATGCCCTTCCTTGCCCTGGTCCACCACTGAAAGTCACAGGCCCTCCAAAACCTTGGGAAAAAGCTGGAAGCAGAGGTTGGTTCTGTCCCACTGAGAGCCAGGAACAGGAATAGAAACAACTCTGAAGATGCACACGAAATTCTAAATTTCAAGAAAATGAATACTAAAGTCTGTGATGGAGTGTTTCAAGTGTTATCTCTCCCACACTAGTACTCAGTTCTAGCCACCACAGCCAGAAGTGAGGTTCTTTTCCAGCAAGAGATACTTTATCAGGCAAAGGGCACCATCCCAGTCTCCCAAACAGCTTTTATACGTCAGCAAGACTCCCAAAGGACCTATCTAGAAAGGAACCATTACCACCCTCTTGGCAGGGCAGTGTGTTTGGACAGAAAATAGAGGCAGGGATGATGAGGATCACCTGACCAAGGTGCCTAGGTAGCTCTATATTGACAAAATAAAATCTCCAGTTTACAGGAAAAGTTATTTTTATAAAAACAGAAGCATGTTTTATTTCAATCCTGTAGAGGGAGTGAGAGGGATGGAAAACATAAAATGAGGGGAGAAGTCTCTTTATACACACACGACATCAGGACCAACTACAAGGAATAATACTCATTTCCATCCCTCCTCTACAACTTCTATATGGGGTCCGAGGCCAGCTGAGAACAGATGGAACAAGAATTAAGACACTATTGGCACAGCAACATGGCCAATGCACCGAAAGATGGAGAATTTCCCAGGGAGCAAGGCCCTGGGCCTCAGCTGCTTCCCCAGTGGAGGGGGAACGAGAAAACTTTGGCTCAGCAGGAAGGCGGTTGGCAAAAATCAGGGTTACCCTAGCTGGACTCTCCAGATACAAACTATGGGTTGAAGGGAGTCAAGATGTTTATCCAGTCCACGTTGTTTGTTTCTCCAAGATCTCTCCTCTTCAGGCTTGAGATTGTTGAGAGCTGCTGGCCTGCTTCTCCTCTTCATTTTGGAAGGCAGGGGAATAAGTGCTTATCCTACCCTTCCTACATCTAAGCTATTTAATTACTACTTTCTTGGCTCTAAAGAGACAGAAGCCAACTAACAAGGCCGGCTCCCTTTATGAAAGTCGGCTTGAAAGAGCCCTTGTGTTAGCAAAACTGCCTCTGCAAAAAGGTTTCTGTGAGCTTGCCTCTTATAGACCCTCCCCAAACTTGTTCAGAGACACCTTCAGAGACACTTGTTCAGAGATGTGGACAGAAATACTTGGTCTCTTTCTAGAGTTGGATTAACAATCCCATATTTGATTGGGGATGGAGATAACAGAGAGAGCAGGTGTTGGTAGGGGGAAGGGTTGGGGGAAAGCAAGGCATTTTACACTGGATTGTGAACAGAGTCATCTAAAGCTCCAGATAAGGAAGGAGGATTCTATAACACAATATGAACAAGTGGAAAACATTTTAGTGGCAACCCTGTAATTCCCGTAGACCAAAAGGGAATGTGTCAAAAAAAAAAAAGACTGAGTGGACTAAGATAGTGGACTCAGCCCTCTATTTTAAATCAATAAAATTAATTCAGGTAATACTGCTTCAAGTACAATCATGAAGACAGATGGAGCTCAGAAATTCACATTAAAGCAAAGAATGGGATCAAGTAGCCTACCCTCTTATCCCTCCCTTTAAAAAGTCATCCAGAAAATACCTCTGAGGACTTGAAATGAAGGTGAGATCCAGCAACATCTCTCCTCCTCCAATGTAATACCCTTCTAGAATAGCCTGATGAATTAAGACGTCTGTTTTAAGTTTAATAGGAGGAAAGTGAAAAGGGGGAAAGCACGGAAATTGGAAAAAGCTAGCAGCTAAATTTAGCCAAAAACAAGGTTAAGGTCCTTGTGGCATCCAGAACTGAGGGCAGAAGAATGGGAAAGGAAAGGGAAACTGGCGGTGGGTTCCCCCTGTCCTTTGGCTTTATACCTTTCCCCTGCCTCCCATTCCTCCCAACAGTTCATGCAGCTATTGGTCTGCTGGAGGGGATGTAATGCCCAGACCAATTTTTTATTGAGCTTATGCAGCTAACAGACTTGTAAACAGTGCCAATTGACAAAGTTTTGCTGAATATTACAGCTTGTGTCCACTAAACACACCTCTCTCTGAGATTAAAAACAAAACAAAACAAAACAAAAAACCCAAAAAAAACTAAGTAAACAAATACTGAGAGAGAGAATGAAGAGACACATCTTGAGTCTTCCAGAAAGGCAAAATAAAAAAATGCCACATGGCTTGGTCCCAGGCGTTCACCAAGCCTAGAGTGCTGCTGCTATCGCCACTGTCTCCTCTCCCTGCCAATGGCTAGGTAGAGGTTGGGGAGAAGGGTCATCTTGGGCATGCTGCAAATACAGCATTTGCTGGTGTTGACACCCTCCTGGGGCTGCGGTGGCAGACTGCTCTGTCAGGAGCCCATTTCCTGGGAGTAGCAGAAGGAGCCCAGGTCCTTGAGGCAGCCTGAGAGGGCAGCTCGCACACCTCGGCAGGGCACCGTGCCCCTTTTCTCCAGTGCAGTTCAGCATTGAGGTTGTCTATTCCCGGTCGGCGATAAAACCTGAGCTGTTTTCCTTGAAGGCTCCCTCTCCCTTCCCCAACTTGTGGGAGCAGTGGGAGGGGACAGGGGAGGATCACTGAGGGGGCAGAGGGATACCCCGGGGATCGGTGACCTGGCCCTCTTGCAGGTTCTTCACCAGTTGTGCAAGCCAGCGTTTCGTGGTGGTGTCATCTTTTAGCACCTGGGCAAAGGTTGTGTCCTTCAGCTGGTCAGGGAGGCACTGTCTGAGTGCTTCACGTGCCCTACATCAAAAACAAACAAACCAGCCAGGGAGACCAAAAAATAAATCCACATTTGGGAGACAGGAAAGAGCCCCTGTTCTAGACATAAATATACAGAACCCAGGGAATCTATGGCTCTGTCAAGTTACTTGAAGAAGCCATGAAAATTCTTTAAAGCTTATATGAAGTATAGGCTCAGGATCTCCAGGATCTGCAGTATGCACACATTTTTAGAATGATGCCCCAATGTAGAACTTCATGACAAAAGAAAATGGAATAAAATGGTACAACAGTTTAGTTCAATTCAAACTGCTTTCTGATTTATTACAGTAAATACTGTCAATATACTCATGTTAGAAATATGAGTTATAGTAAATTAGACATTTCCAAAATCAGTACATTAACACGGAATATGACCTGAATCACAGTATAATAAATTAATGAACTTTAACTCTAAACCAATAAAAATTTGTGTCTTTCCAAAAACTGCTTCAATTTTATAATTAAAACCCTTAAAAAGAGATGAGCAGTAAAAGCAAAAGTTTGGTAGCAACATTATCAGATGAACTTTTACATGTTTCTTTTTCAAAAAGGTAAATGTTAACTATGAGGCAGTTTTAGCAAAGTTATGGCTTTTGTACTCAGATTAGTTTCTTTGTACAAGAATAATTTTAAATAAACATATTTTCCAACTTTGGTGCAAACAGGAACCAATGAAGAATAGGACAAAATTGTTGAAGAAACAGCTAGGGCTTGAATAACCTCAGTGGCAGGAGGCTAAGTTCACATTAAATCAAATTATCCCCACTCCTAGGAACACAGAAATCACCCCATTATGTGGTTTAGCAGAATCTGAGCGAGTGGCTCTTAGCATGAATTATGGATATACAAAGCAAAAGGTCAAATATTTCTAAATACATTATACCTACAATGTATGATTTCTGGGAGAAAGACTATGAACATAGGGAGATAAAATAAGTAGCTCAAGGACTTTACAGGAATCAAAGAGAGAACTGAAAATATAATAAGAGCCCTCTGGGCTCTGTTCCTTTCCTAAGAGATCTTTGAAAATACTTTTCTCTTTCTGATCACTAGGAGTAGTAACAGAAAGCTCAAACTACAGGAGTAATGTATCCTAAGGTTCTCTGGGAACTGTCTGGATTCTCTGGAATTTTAGAGTAAGGTAGAGAATTTTACTCTGGAATTTTAGAATAGTTACAGTGGGGAAATAAAAATCTGATGGATTTTCTTAAATTCAGCACTTCGGATTTTAAAAGTAATTAATGAAGTTCTGTCTCAGACAAATTAAATCTAGTAACATCCCTTCTCTGTCCTAAAGATACAGAAGCTATGCCATGAGATGGAGCAACAATTCACCAGACTATTTCCCCCAAATTCTATATATCCTGGAAATGTTTACCTGGGATTATCTGAGAGTCGAAGGTAACATCTCACTACATGTTTCAGCAGACGGGCAGAAGGCTCTTTGGACAGCTGCAGGACCATCTTACCCTGTTTCTCCCCAAAACGGGGTGGAGTAGGAAAAAAAACACAAACATGAAATAATCCTAGTTAACATCA
>NW_011888823.1:3630941-3727371 GCF_000151845.1 Pteropus vampyrus
CAATATCTTTCCCAGAGAGGTAATCACTATTCTGACCTATCCCCATTGATTGCTTTTGCTTGTTGTTAAATTTTGCATAAATGGAATCATATAGTATGAACTCCTATGTGTCTGGCTTCTTTCGCTCAACAAAATGCCTATGAGAATCATCTATGTTGCATAAATCAGCAGTTCATTCTTTCTTGCACACATGATGATGTATATTAGAGCTCTTTTCTCTTGGGTGGGACTGCTATGTCATAGGGCAGGCTTGTTTATAGTGAATACTGCCAAACACCTTTCCAAAATAGCTATACTATATACCATAAAGAAGTAGCCCAAGAGCCAACGCAATGTAGAATCTAATTAAGTTAAAAGCACATACCGTTTTAGAGAGCTCACTTCCTGATTCCATAATGCGCAAACACAAAGGGATAATTTCTGTTGTCAATAAAAAGTTGATTACTTCCTGCTCATCTGTTTTCACCAGAGCCCCTAAAGAAAATACAGATGAACAAAATTATGTCAGAATCAAGGTTTCAAATTAAAATTAACTTTGTATTGTTCGTTCATCCAGCTAGTTGTGGAAGTTAAGTAACACAGTACACAAACTGTGGTTTATATGTCGGAGAACCAGGCATACCCATGTAAAAGAAAAAAAAACGGAAGAAAAGCACAGGTTGACTATTATCAGTCAGCATTAAAAGACCAGGTACCAAATTCGGTCCTTCATATAGTTAGCAGCAGTTCAGCTACCTAAATAATTTCTCTATCACTTTTGGTAGACAATCATACAATAATATCACTGTCCTCCATTTATTTTAGGTAAGAGAGAAAAATTCTACATTAGAATTAAAGCATATGCCCAGGTAGCAAAGAAATGATGTCAGTCTGGATCCTACTTCATAATGGGCATAAATACACATTACTTTCTTCTGATTATTTAATTGCTCCTCTTTCTCCAAAGAGCATAAACATTGTGGGTATATCAGAACAAGAAACACACCCACACCCACCCACCCACACACACACAGATCTCACCCCACCCCCATCCCCCTGGATTCTAATTCTGGTTCCACAAGCAGTTTACTTAAGTTTGATAAAGTTACCTTCACTTTGTAGGCCTGTTTCTTTATAAAATAGCAGTTGGAATAAATGATTTCTAAAATTCATCCCAATTTTATTATTCTACTGGTTTCTAAACTGACTCCATTGATCAGGTGACCAACACAGTTCAGTGCTATATTCTCCATTCTGTATACAGGGAAGCAGAACCCCATGAAACAAATGACTGTTCCCTGAGCTGCCCAATGCATCACTAGTCTTTATATGAAAGGCCTTGGTTAATTGGACTTGTAATAACTAAAATCAATCACTTTAAGAGAGAGTAAGGAATATCACTCATTTTAACCAGAACTGGCAATCTACATATGTTACATTTCTAAACCCCACAGCAAACAGCATATACCATAATTTACTAACAGGACCTATAGTATATGTCAAATTACTATTTCATTTAGATTTTACATGAAGTTCTAAAATCCATTTTGAGTTAATTTTTGTAGAGTACACAGTATGGATCATGGTTCATTGTTTTACATATGTATATTCAGTTGCTCCAGCACTATTTTTGAAAAAACTATCCTTTGTCCACTAAACTCTTTATACCTTTGTCAAAAATCAATTGACCATCTTTGTGTGGGTCTATTTCTAGATTCTCCATTCTGCTTCATTGATATATTAGTCTACCCAATACTACACTGTACTGACTACTATAGTTTTCCAGTAGGTCTAGAAATCAGGTAGTTTATGTCTTCCAACTTTGTCCTTTTAAAAAAATGTTTGGATATTTCAGTTCACTTGCCTTTCCATATAAATTTTAGGAGCAGCTTAATTTCTATTTAAAAAATACTGAACTTTTTTATTTTTATTTTTTTGAATTGCTCTAAATCTATAGATCAGTTTGGGGAAAATTGACATCTCAAAAATATTGAATCACTGATATATCAATCAATGCACATGGTATATCTCTATTTATTTAGGTCTTTTTTGATTTCTTTCATCACTGTTTTGTAGTTTTTAGCTACAGAGCTTGCACATATTTTGTAAGATTTACACTTAAGTTTTCCACATGTTTTGTGCTATTATAAATGGTAGGTTTCAGTTCTAGTAGCTTTTTTGGGTTGATTCTTCAAGATTTTTATATGTAGTTAATCATGTTGTCTATGAATACAGTCTTGTTTTTTTTTTCTTTCTAACCTGTATGTCCTTTATTTTTTCTCTTACCTTACTGCACCATCTAGGCTACCCCGTATGATATGAATAGGAGTGCTGAGAATGAATATCCTTGTCTTGTTCTCAGTCTTAGGATACTACATTCACTTTTTCACATTAACTAAGATCTTTACTGTAACTTTCGTTTTTTGTAGTTTATCAAATTGAGAAAGTTCCCCTCTATTCTTACTTGGCTGGAGTTTTTTTTATGAATAGATGCTGAATTATGTCAAAGGCCTTTTTAAAAAAAAACTACAGAAATATTATGATTTTTCTTCATTAGTCTCTTGATATGGTCAATCATATTGACTAATGTTTGAAAGATGAACTAGTATGCATTCCCAAGATAAACTTCAACTTGGCCATGATGATCCTTTTCATATATTGTTAGATTTGATTTGTTAGCATTTTGTTGAGAATTTCTGCATCTGTGTTCGTGAGGAATACTGGCCTATAGCTTTCTTTTCTTATAATGTCTTTTTCTAGTACTATTATCAGAGTAATGCTGGCCTCACCAAGAGTTGAGAAGCCTCCTCTCTGTATTCTGGAAAAGTTTTATAGAATTGGCATTATTTTTTCTTTAAATTTTTAGAATTCACAGTGAGATCATCTGGGCCTATAGTTTACTATGTTGGAAGGTTTTTTGTTTGTTTGTTTGTTTTGTATACTTAAAAGTTTTATTGAGAGGGTAGATTTCATGTTAAATGTCCTTTTCACAATTAGAAAAGAAAAAGAATTCAAAAGAACCCACAGGACACCTAGTTAAATTACAATGATTTCTAATCACCTATGCATATATACACTGAGATAAAAGAAAAATATTGGGAAGGTTTTTAACTACAAAAATAATTTATTTAATAGATGTAAGACTATTCAGCTTGCTTATATTTTCTTGAATGTGCTTTGGCAGACTGAATCTTTCAAAGAATTTGTTCATTCCATCTAAGTTGTCAAATTTATGGGTATAAAGTTATTAGCAGTATTCTTTTATTATCTTTTTAATGTCTGTAGAGTCTGTTATAACATACCCCCTTCCATTCCTGATATTTGTAATTTACATCTTCTCTTTTTTCCTCAGTCTGTCTGGTGAGAAGTTTATTAATTTTATTGAAATTTTTTTCAACAAAAAATTGGGGGGGTGGATGAAATGGGTAAATGTGGTTAAAAGGTACAATTTCCAGTTATAAGGTAAATAAATTCTGAGGATGTACTGTATAGCATAGTGACTATAGTTAACAACATTGTATTATATATTCGAAAGTTGTTATAGACCTTAAAAGTTCTCATCACAAGAAAAAAATATTGTAACCATATGCAGTGATGGATGGCAATTAAATTTATTGTGGTAATCAGACTGAAATATATACATATATCAAATCACGTTATACACCCAAAACTAATGGTATATGTCAATTATATCTCAATTGTTCTAAAAATCAGCTTTTGGTTTCATTGGTTTTGTCAATTGTTTTTCTGTTCTCATTTTCATTGACATCTAATCTTTATTATTTCCTTCCTTCTGTCTGCCTTGGGGTTTAATTTGTTGCTTTTCCTAGTTTCTTAGAGTGAAAACTTACCTTATTGATGATTAAAGAGCTTCTTCTAGTGTAAGAATTTAATGCTAGAATTTTACCTCTAAGCCCTGCTTTAGTTACATCATTCAAATTTCGATGCTGTTTTTATTTTTATTCAGTTCCAAGTGCTTCTAATTTCTCTTATACATCATCCCATTTATACTCAAACTTATCCAGTAAAGTTTGAACTATAAGCAAAAAGTCTAGGCATAAATATTCACTTTCTGCTTGTTCTTTAAACTGACTTGAAGAAACGGAGTTTGAGAAAATATAGGCAAGGGTAGACAATTGGCTTAATATTGTCCTCTACTACTGTCTTTATCTTAACACCTCATAAATGCATCATCCAACCTCAGTGTTCAAAAAACCAGCAGAATTAGAATGATCTGAATCAAGAAATTAAGGATAAAAATATTTTCTTTTTACTGGAATCCTGGTGATATTTTAAATCCTATATGAAAAATTTTTATAGCTTAAAAGCAGAAAAGAATATATTAGAAAAAAGTTTCTAATTAGAGTCTCACTTGGGAGGAGGTATAAAAAATAACATTCATTTGGGGTATATGAGGTATATAGTTACTCCTTAAAAGTAGCATAAACTATCTCAAAAATATGTATTAGTAATATCAAATTTTAAAATTATACTTCCCGATTCATGGTTTATAATCACACGCATGTGAACACAGGTTGAACATAAAAACAATAACCTAACAAAATAAAATTTGCACAATCAATGTTATTATTGTTTGGTCAGTACATAAGCAAAAAACTATGAGAAAAAGACGTTTAGAAAAGGAAGGGTAATTTTGGAAAGAAATGCTTGAATATATTTGCATTTCACACATCTAAAGACAGTTCTTTACTACCCAGGAGGCTGAGATCTGAAATGGCTGATATATTATTTTCTTGAGTAAAGAGAATTGTAAACCCATTTCCCATAGTAAATGTATACGGAAACATTAACTTGAACGTGCAAAAATTTTAACTAGGGGAACTAGAAGGTAAACTCTTGGAGTTAAGGGAGAATAGTTTAGAAGTGAGAAAGAAAAAAAACAAAATAAAACAAAACAAAAAACAAACTCAAATCTTAGTCCTATAATTATAAATTTATTTGTTACCTGAAGTTCTTGTTCATTACTCTCCCTACAATTCCAATAAACACTGAATTTAATCTCAAATGTTGGGCCTTATTAACAATACTCAAAATGGAACTTGATAAGGGTCATCATGTTCCTACTACTCATTTATCAGTGAAAACAGACTCGATCTCAAAGACAAAAACAATTGATGAACAAAAGCTATAAAACACCAGACAAAACACTCAAGTTAAGACCACTATTATGAATTAGGATTTCAGGCTTGCTAAACAACCCTAATAACTCACCGATAACTCCAAGACTGGTTAGCCGAAGATATTCAAAAGGACGCGTTTTGCTGACAGTGTGCAAAAAAGGGTACAGAAAAAGTGGGATGTGTGCTGCAAGAAATGCTGACCTGGAAGAAAATAATAATCAAATTCAGAGCCCAGAGTTAAGCCCTAAGGATTCTAAACATTCGAATTTTCGGGTAGTTAATTCTGTAAGGCCTATAATATTGCCTGACCAAGGACTATTTAGGAAAGACTGTTATTGGTCATTAGCCTAGACCAGTGGTTCTCAACTGTGATGATTTTGCCCCCCACCCACACCCCCAGGGACATGTGGAAATGTCTGGAGATATTTTTGGTTGTCAAGCTGAGGGAGTGTTTTATTGGCATCTAGTAGACAGAGGCCAGGGATGCTGCTAAAAGCACAGGACAACCTTCGCCCACCTCCCTCCTCCTACCACAAAGTCAAGATTTAAAAACCCTAGTCTACGCCAATGATTAAGAGAATACCTAATTTTCCCTTGTTACCACACCAAGTACCTTAAAAACTGATAAAATATCTAACTGCAGATTAAAAAAAAATAGATCATAAATGTAATCAAGTGTCTAAGAGATTCACCTAATTTATGGCCAAATAACAATATTCACAGGTATAGTCAGACAAAACCTTATAAACCAAGACAACAAAACAAAGCAGCCAGTATCAGGTTTATCTGCTATGCTTAAATGCACACTCTTCTTTTTATGTCAGAAAATTTCAAGTACACTATTCTAAAAACATTTTAATCTGCAATATGTCAGGCAACTAATGAAATCAATCTATCACTTTATATTATTTGTAGTTAAACCTTGTAGGAGAGCCAATACCCTAAACTTTAAACACTCAAAGTACTCTTGCGTTTTTCTTAAGCGCTTAAAAATAATTTTCTTAGTAGCTTCTCTAAAGCTCTGGAAAGTCCATGCCATCCTAGTATTCCGATTTTGTAAGGAAACTTGACAAAAGAGGGGAAAGACATTAATAAAATGACTATTAAGTGCCTTAAGGCCATAAAAGTTACAAAGTAGATTCCTAATCAGGATTTCCCTTTTCTTAATTTGTCAGATACAGCAGGAAGGCAAAAACATTTCAACTTGCAAGCCAATTCTCATCTATTATAGAGGGTGCCTAGAACAGAATCCTGTATTAAGAAAAATCTGACACCAAATCTGGGTTCGGTGGAAAAAAAACACTTGGTTCAAATATTTACTAAATGCCACGTACCACCTCATACACAGCATAGTGATGTCTACCATGGATTCAGGAGGAAGAAGTGACTATATGCCTGACCTTTCCTGAGATGTGAATACCATTAAAATTCACTGCTCTGAATGGGTAAAAAGTAAATGAGACAACGGGATATTATTCATCCTTAGAAAAGAAATTCTGACATATGCTACAATATGTCAGAATTGGATGAACCTTAAGAACACTATGCTAAGTGAGATAAGCCAATCACAAAAAGACAAATACTGTATGATCTCACTTATATAAGGTACTCAGAGTAATCAAAATCTTAGAGACAGAAATTAGAATGGTGTTGCCATGGGCTGGGGGAATGGCGAGTTATTATTTAATGGGTATAGAGTTTTAGTTTTAAAAGATAAAGGAGTTATAGAGATTGATAGTGGTGATAGTTGAACATTATAAATGTATTCAATACTAATGAACTGTATACTTAAAAATGGGTAAAATGATAAATTTTATGTTATATGTATTTTACCACAATAAAAAAGGTTAAAAAAATTATAAAAAATATATTAAATACCATACTGTTATCACACTAAAATTTAGTGAATTAGAGACCAGAGTTCTTTAGAAATAAAACAAAAAGTAAATGAGGATCCTGAAGCTCTACATGTACACATATGCGCCCTACTGCATGCCCCTCCTGTCATTATTCAGAAAAAGTTAAAGACTACATTCAGTACAAACCTCCCTGCCAATAGACTCATTCAAAGCATTTACCTGGTTTCTGGGTGTGATGCCACACATTGCAGTAATGCCAGAGCATTGCAAACTCTGTTGGACTGGTGTGCTGTCAAGGTGGGTGGGTTGATAGATGGATAAATATTTACAATTTCCTAAAAATGGAAACCAGCACCAGATGAACATGGAATAACTTATAAAATTAATTCCCATGATTTTACAGAAAAGAACTTAAAAAAAAAAACCAAAACCCTCTTATTTCCGCTTATCCTTCAAGAACTGAATCATCAAAAAAGGAGCAAAAATAAACAATGCTCCAATCCTTTCATCTGAAATACACTTGACTGAAGCTATCTGAGACATTTCTACATATGTCTCTAGGAAGATTTCTATGGAGGCAACTGTGGTCACCGACACTTTATTTTATATCTGCATTTGTTGAGACTTTCACTTGAGGGACTCTTAACATTTATAATCCCTCTTTCTGTCAACACCTTGCTTTAAGCTATAGTGATGAGACTGCTGGCCAGAAAGAATTAATAAATCAACCATAGTGACTCACAAAGAAATTTGAGTTTGGTTAGGTAACAGTTGCAAAAAGGGGAAGATAAGAACATGGGTATATGCGTGGGGATACATACAAACAGCAATGAATATGTGTACTCTGTTAAAAGGTGATGATTTGATGAAAACAATTTCATTTATTTTAACTGTAAAACTTACATAAAAAATGTTCTTGTAAGATTAGATTCTTGGGTACATGTAGTAGGGATACAATGTGAATTGATTTAACAGATCTGAAAAATTAATTATTATATTAGGAATTTTAGATAATAAAGGATGATCATTCCACTTGATTACCAAATCAATTTATTCCTCACCAATGAGCATCCAGAACCAAATTTCAGTTATTTATTCTTCAACGTACAAGTGTACGCACCTTTAATCCTACTGCTGTTATATCTTTAATATTCTTTCCCCAGAATATACCTTGCAGCCCTTACATCTTACTTTCCACCTTCTCCTCACTGTCATGCAGCATTATCTTCTAGTACTCCTAAACTGAGTTTCTCAAAGTGTAGTTCTTAGACCACCTGCATCAGAATCACCTGACAGCAGGGGAGGTCCTTGTTAAAAATAGAGATTTTAAATTTCAGACTAAATAAATCTCTTGGCTAGGATCCAAGAATATGCATTGTAACAAGAATATGCATTGTAACAAGCATCTTTCTAAAACAGATTCTTACAAATGCTAATGTTTAGAGACTTATTCTACTAATGTCTTCAGAATCATTTGGGCAAAGGTAGAGAAATACAAGTGTGATGAACAAGACTGAACTGCAACTCATGGATAATACCCACCTGTAAAAGTGCTGCAATAGTACCAAATGAATGCCACAGCATAGGTGCAAGGTCAGGAACAGATTCTCGTTTCTTACTTAGCTCCAACAAAGCATTTTCTCTTGTCTCAGGACTGGACAGCTCGTTGATCCACTGATAGATCTTTTCTCTATCTACCTGAGCCAGTGCAGTAGGCACAGGCTTCAAGTGAAAACAAGAAAGTAAACAAGTGAGTTTCATTAAAGTCAAACCAAGTCTTACCCTGCAGTACTTCTTTAGAGGGAATATATTTTTCATAAATACCAGGTGAGGTTTTCTAAATATATACATTTGATATAAATTAATAGAATCTATTGAAATCTAAAATGCACACACCCTTTAATAATTCCACATTTAGGAATTTATTCTATAGGTATACTTTGGCTGTACCGAAGACATATCAGGGCGTACTGTTTTAAAAACAGAAAACTTGAAATGACAAACATCCATCAATAAGGAACTGGTTAAATATGTTTGAGTACATCTTTATGTAGCCCTTTAAAAGAGATAGCTCTATACATGCTGATACTAAGTAAAAAACACAAAACAACAAAAAGGGTATAGAATAGTATATACGCTTCCATCAATATATACATACATAATCTTATACATTTATATATAACATTTCTAGGACACATGGGAGACTTTTCATGTACATAATAAAATCTGTATGGTTTAAATCTTGAAAGAAAAGTTACACCCACCCCACCCATTGCTGGTGTTTCCCCAGTAATTCCAGCATCCCACTCATGGAGCAGAAAACAGACTTATAGAACATGCATTCATTACTGTGGTAAAGAATCGCAATATCCCCCCCAAAACTTGAGGATTTCTATAATTCTTCACGATTTTCAAATAGCCTTGTGACCTTGGTTAAGTCCATGGATTACTGTTATCTGGAAAATATAGATGGTAGACTAGAAAACTGATTACCATTACTATTCCTAGCTCTAAAGTCTTGACACATTCATGATGATTTCTATCCCTATGTCCAATGTTTTCTCACTTAATTCCCCCCTCAAACCATGAGGAATAAAAAGTTGGGTAGATAGAAAAAAGGGACCTATACATTTGCAGATGAGATAATTTTGCTAACAGAAATAAATTTGCTTAATTCATGCAAGTATGAAGGTGCATACTGCAATGCTTTCTTGAACTGTATTAGTTTCTTGCAGTACTGACATGTTCCTACTACACCTTAATGTGATAGGATGACCCATCCATTGCAGAGATGAAAAGATGAAGAACAAAAAGGACAACTGTCTTTGCTGAAGAAAAGACTGAAGTCCACCGATGGACTTTGAAGTGTACTTATATTTACTCAACCCAAACAGAACAATAGCCTTCTATAAATGGAAGCCTGATTATAAACTTTTAGTTTAATGTTTATCATTTCACTTGCTTGACAGAATGAACCACAAAGTGTTCCGCTAAATGAACTGAAACATCATGCAGCTTAAGTCTTCTTTAAGTGCCTTAGAGTAATCTGTTAAAAGCTGTTTTGTGACTCCCATCAGTGATGCTTCTCAAGGAAATACAGGCTCCTAAAGCAACAATACGATATAGAAGGAATAGGGTAGTTTTTTCCTCCTCCCAACAGCAAAAGAAGTATTGTCCAAGCAGTTGCCCGTTCTGTATGCTGCTACAAACAGGCCTTCAACTTAAAAAATTATTTTTTGAAAAGTAATTCCCACCAGAAGATAGGGTATATTTAGAGTATTCTATCACCTTAAAGGCTCAGTGGAAACAAGGGCTAAAATTTTAGCTTTGGGTTTCCTGCCCAGTCTCTTGAACAGCCCACAATCCAGTAACTAAAGGGGGCCTCAGAGATGCTTCTCCAGCAATGCAGTATTTACCATGATTAGTAATTATTCATTCTTGTCAAATCTTCCCAAAGTCCTGTCACCAGCTACCACCATCAGTAAACTGCATTACTTCCACTAGAGCAAGTCTGTGACTTGTATCCAGCAACCCTGTACCCCATTCTGCCCTGGGACACCCTAGGTGAACACCACTAGGCTGCACTGGTAGCTGCCAATCAGTTTATCATGGCTTCAGAATGCTAGGCCCCATCCTCACATATTGTTTCTAGACCTGGCCTGACTCCAGTGAGGAGATGGTGCCCCTGGAATGGTGCTGGCACTCTGGGGGTGCCAATGCCTGGTGCCTACTTGGGTCCCTAAGGCCATGGCCGCCTGCTGCCAGCAATACTGCAACTTTTGAAACTACTAGTAGGAAGTGTAGCCTCCACAGGAGTTTGGATCTAAGAGAGCAAGGGATGTTAGGTGGGTGGTAATGCTGTCTTCTTAGGCACTAACTTGGAGCTATGGGTTCCGTAGCTATTCTAGCAATGAGAAGGCAGTGAGGGAAGTTTGGTATGAAGAACCATCTGGGGTAGGAACTCTGCTTTTCATCATCTTTGTTGAATTCTTCCTCCAATTTAATAGCAAGAGTTAGTTTAAATCCACTGAATAGCTATTTGTTATAGGATGAATACAATTGTATCTTAAAAAGAGGAGCTAACATATACGGTGCTTACAGTCAGGCAATGTCCTAAATAAACACTTATCATCACCACCCTCATTTTATAGAGGGAAAACTGAGTAACAGAGAAATTATTTAAAACCATAAGTGGCAAGGAAATACAGGCCCCTAAAGCAACAATACGATATAGAAGGAATAGGGTAGTTTTTTCCTCCTCCCAGAAGCCTGGCAACAGAGTCCATACTTATAACTGCGTTGCTAATGCTTCTTTTCACCTTCCTGAAAGATTAGGTGTGATCTAAAAAAGACTTTCTAAAAAACTATTTCCTGTAACCTAGACAATAGAGATAGAAAAGTATATAAAAATCTCAGTCAAAAATTAAAATGTTACTGCTATTAGTTCAGAAGAATCTAAAAAACAATTAGCACCACGAACAATATCATTGATATTAAGAGAAATTCTCTACTGTTGAGATTACAAGGCTTTGGTAACCATCATTTTAATGGAAAAGTAGGTGAAGTCATTTGACAGTTTCCTATGTCAAATCATGGCTCAAATGGGCATAATTTAGCTAGCGATAGCGACCAACACAAACACACACACACAACCTCCCCCCATATATCAACAAGTAATTTTATAACATGAATGAAAATTCAGTTATTTTGGAGAATAAAAGAAAAAATATTTTTAGTTTTGAATTACATATTGATTTATATATTAATTTACATTACCAGACAATTGTTAAAATACTTTGGACATCATTCCTGAACAAAACTCCAAAGCACATCTCCAGCATCTCACTAGACCTTTTTTTTTAAATTGAGGTAACACTGGTTAATGACATTATACTAGTTTCAAATGTATAACATCATAACTCAATATCTGTACATTATAGTGCTCTCACCACCAAAAGTCTAGTTTCCATCTGTCAACATATATTAGATCCTCTTCCCTTTGGTAAGCACCAATTTGTTGTATCTATGAGTTTGTTTTAGTTTTGTCTTATTTGTATCTTTGTTTATAATACATGAGTGAAATCATATGGTTTTGTCCTTTCCATCTGACTTATTCCACTTAGCATAATACTCTCTAAATCCATTCATATTGTGGCAAATGGCAATATTTTAGCTTTTTTTATGGTATTCCAATAGTATTCCATTGTTAGGTTGTTTCCTTATCTTGGCTACTGTAAATAATGCTGCAATGAACATAGGGATATATATCTTTGCAAATTTGTGTTTTCATATTTTTCAGATAAATACCCAAAAGGGGAACTGCCACATAATCCAGCACAAATTTGCAAAGATATATATCCCTATGTTCATTGCAGCATTATTTACAGTAGCCAAGATAAGGAAACAACCTAACAATGGAATACTACCCAGCCATAAAAAAAGCTAAAATATTGCCATTTGCCACGATATGAATGGATTTTTTTTTTTTTTGCAGAATCTCTATACTGTTTTCCATTGGTGGCTGCATCAATTTACAAACCCACCAACAGTACAAGGGTTCTCTTTTCTCTACATCCTCTCCAATACCTGTTATTTCCTGTGTTTTTAAACAGTAGCATTCTAACAAGCATGAGGTGATTATCTCATTGCAGTTTTGGTTTGCATTTCCCTAATATTAGTGATGTTGAACATCTTTTCATCACATGCCTGTTGGCCTTCTGTATGTAAATGTCTATTCAGACCCTCTACCCATTTTTTAATTGGGTTGCTTTTTTGTTGTTGAGTTGTAGGAGTTCTTTATATATTTTGGATATTAACCTTTATTGGAAATATCATTTGCAAATATCTTCTCTCATTTAGTTGGCCGCCTTTTATTGATAGCTTCTTTTGCTGTGCAGAAGCTTTTTAATTTGTTTTTGTTTTGTTTCCCTTGTCTTTGGAGTCAAATTCACAAAAGCAACACTAAGACTGATGTCCAGAAGCTTAGTGCCTATGTTTTCTTCCATGTATTTTATTGTTTCAGGTGTTACATTCAAATCTTTAATTCATTTTCAGTTAATTTTTATGAATGGTGCAAAAACCCGTCTAGTTTCATTCTTAGATCTTGATGGTAATAAAAACCCAAAATGTATCTTACTCTTCTTCTGAATCCCAAGAATCACTTAGGAACACCTTTCACAAAAATATCGTAATCTGAAAACTGATATCTTCTTAGAAGGGAGTGGGAAGTGAAAGAGGGGGATGAGGGAAGAGAGGGAACTGTACTGCACTTAAAAAAAAATCATGGTTTCATTTAATGATCACAACAATATGGTTATTATCTTCATTTTACAACTAATCAAACTATGAGTAAATGATGGTGGACAGATTTCCCCTTCTTCCCATTCTCTATTTAATTAAATTACTACAATTATTTTAATTTACAATTTACTAATTACATTTCTGAGGCTGTGATTGATAGGGAATTCAGTCTAGTAGCACACACTGTTCAGTGGCAGCTAAACTCATCTATGACTTCCTTACTGGAGACTACCTAACTTAAATACATTAACAATAATAGTAGGACACTAGCCCAAGCACAGAGATTAACATTTCTTGAATCAATGAAATCTATGGATCTTTTTCTCAGAAAAATACGTAATTGCGAATTGTTTTGCACATAGCTTTCCACAAAATACACAATTTCAGGGAATCCATGGACCTAGGATTAAGAACCTGTTATCAAGCTGAATAGGAAACACCTCAAACTGTAAGTACCTACACAAGTACATAAGTGGAATGCACACTGGATTAGAAGCCATAACCGGCTTCAAAAGAGTTTTGCTCTTTCTAGATTTCTGTAACCTAGGATAAGTCATTTACTTTTCCAAGCCTCAGTTTTGTCATTGGTAAAATGAGGAAACTATATTAAATAATTACCAAAGTCTTAGTGGGCTATAAAATCTTAGGAATTATTTAGTTCTTTGTTATAAGTGAGAGACTAATCTAAGTGGCTCTTTAACAATAAATTTTATTGAGGTATAATTTGCATACAATAAAGCTTTTCAGCACACCCATTTTAAGTGTACATTTCAGTGAATTTTGAAAAATTTATATACCGGAGTAACAAGATACAATCAAGATACAGACCACTTCCATTACCCTCAAAAGTTATTCCAGTTAGTAACCCTACCACACTCAGCCCTAGACAACTATGGATATGCTTTCTGCTGCTATAGATTAGGTTTGCCTTTTCTAGAAACTATTTATAGAAGGTAACATTTATTGAACATACTATGTGCTAGTCACTGTGATCACCTCCCTTTATTTTCAAAAATTCTAAGAGGAAATGGGTTCAGGGAGGTTTAACATACTCAAGTTCACACAATGAGTGTATGGTAAAATTAAACTCAAGTCATAGACTGAAATCACAAATATCCCTTCAAGTTGAAGAAAATATTTAAGATCCCAATATAGAACTTTAAGTTTAATATTGTCTAATATAGCTCGTTAACAGTTGGATTTAGATAAACAGTAAGTTCAATTACATATCCAGAAACATAAAGTCATTCATGAGAAGTCTGATATGGACTATTATCTTCCTCAACAGTCTCCGAAGATTACAAACAAGATCTAATGGATATAATGGTATGTCTTTACAGTTATCTCGCTAAATGTTGGTGGTCTTTACCTTTTAATAGATGTGTTTAAAACGTTTCTACTGTCAAAATTTAGGAGGGCGTTGCTCTCCTCTATTCTGTTTAATGGTTTGTATAAGGAAAATGCATTTCAAGTAACTATTTTCTTTCAACAAAGCTTAACAAAGGCAAGACATTTACCAAGTGAGTCACCAATACTTAACTTCAAATGTCACAAACTCAGGGTACTGACAGTTGGTCTTCTATCTCTGAAACCTCTTACTTTACACAATGTGAGAAGATATTTAGATAAACATTTAAGTAAAATGACCCGCATTTATCCATAAATGAGAAAAAATATGATTTAGCCCCCAAGAGTAAATTTAAAACTTGATGTTGATGGCTTTCTTAAACAGAATTGATAGCCAAATCTATCAATACAATTTTATTTTCAAGGGCCAAAATAGCTGGTTTTTCTACCAATGAATATGTGACAGTAAATAAAGAATAGAATTAGATTGAAATAGATTATTTCCCTAAATCTGGAGATGATTCAACATGTGGCTTTGAGTGTCTACATAATAATGATATTCTAGGAAAACACACTTTCTAAATAGTGCCAAACGGAAATATTAAATTAGCTTAATTATTTCCGTATTTTTATAAAATAAGAGCCAGAATGTTCTTTAAAATGACTTTGAAAAAATGGAAGTGAACAAGCAAAGAGAAGTTAGGCAATTTGCTTAAAACTTCAACAGAAGACATGGGAGGAAACAATGTTTGAATTAGATCCTTCAGAAAGCACAATGTTCTTTTTCCTTGTCAAAGAGGAGCCCATCTGGGAGCCTAGCACAGCTTCCACAAGAGATACAGAATAACTAATGATGTTACCAGTTAGGAAGAAAGTGAGGGAAAAACAAGAGTTTAAGGATGTTAGAATACTCAGTGGAAATCAGTGTAGAAAAAAATTTTAAGTGCATGCCCAATGCACCTCCTAAAGGCTTACCTTTGGCTGTTTTAGATTACTAGTATAATAATTTTTACAAAAGACTGATAGTATGTCAGGATTTGTAGTTCTATGAATCTGAGGCAACCTCCAAGGTCCATAACAAAGTGATCTGTTACTCTGCTGAGGCAGGAACTGGAGTTCCAAGGCTGAATCTGGGAGCAAGTCATTTAACTAATAAGTGAACCTAGCTAACCACTGAACACTTTGTTATTATTTAATCTTTATTTAATCCTGTATTTCTGTCCTTATTTAATAGATGTGAGAAAGAAATCAAATTCTATGGTGGCAATAATAAAGATGTCAGGATGTATTCTGTAAAGAATGACAAGTCCACTATACTACATATTTCTAGCACAGTAAACTATTTCCAAATTATCTCAAATCTTCCCTCTTGTGAATGACATTCTGCATTCCCATGTGATCACATTCTCCTTTGATAGTACTATCTCCTTCACTGAGTGATTTACCTGTTATTTTTAAAAAGAAATAAAAGTACACAAAAATACAAAGTTTCATCATTAGGCAAAAAGCATCTCAAGCTGCTTAGATTATTGCAGGAACTGTTGCATGTTTTATTAACTCTTCTCAATTTCTAATGAGTGACAAACACCATTACCGTCCTGTTACCTAGATCAGAATAACACGGGCAGTTTAATGTAATGGAAGGCATGAAGGATTGGGAAAGAGGCAGCTTGACTTTTTCCATGCTTCAGTCTCCTCACTAACCAAATATTCTAGTGAATGAGTGGTATAAAGTAACTTGTCAGTGTTTTTGTGTGGTCCAAGCAGCACAACAAGTAAAAGTGTATCTAAAAGCTCAAATTTTAAATGTATTTTAAGTTTAATTGCAGAAATATGTATTGAGTACTTATTATAAGTAATGAACCACAGCTTCAATGGCTGTTCAAAAGATGAATTAAGGAGCAACTGAAAATAAAAGGTATTGAATAGGTATAGAGCTCAGGGAGGCAAAGGGAAAAGAGCAGTTTGGTATCACAGTGTGAAGACAAAATCAGATTATGAGATGGACAAGCCAACCTTAGAAGAATCCCTTGCTTAACCTGCCTCTCCCCTAACCAGCAGTAACCTCATCTTCTGACTTGCTTCTTCGAAATTATACATGTAATTAGGGAGAAGAAACAAAAAAAACTGGGGAAATTGCAAACATCTAATTGAGAGATATAAAAGGTACCTCTCCACTTTGAAGTTACAAACACTTAAAAACATAGTGACAGGAGGCAGAGATGTCACTGGCTCTGAGAATGACAATGTTGTCTATAGCCTAATCACACTAAGCGTAAGTTCATTTTTTTGTATTTTAAAGTTAAGGCAATTTTTGGTTCTCTATTTAGTACTTATGTCATTTTGCCTAGTAGTGCAATTTCCATATAATACTCTCTCCTTAAGTCACTTCACCTTGGTGGAACAGAAGAAGTGAGAATGGCATTTATAAAAGTGTGCTCAAATGATAAGACCTCGTTTTCTCACCGTGGCTAAATTCTCTCAGTAGCCACCTCCATCATCTATACCTCTCATTCGGCAAAGTATCTGAGCCTCATACTTTGTGGCAGGAACTGTCCTGGACTGGGGTAACCATGTAAACAGGACCCACATGATCCCTGTCTCTGTCCTCAAGGGGGAGACAAACAACAAACAAACAAATGAATACAAAAATTACAAATCGGAATCAATGCCATAAAGGGTACTCCAACAGAAAAGTTGGGGGGTTACAGAACTACTTTCAAAAGGATGGTCAGGAAAGGCCACTCTAGGGAGATTTAGGCAGAGACCTGAGAAGAGCAACCAGCTACAACCACAAGGGGTATGTGTGTGTGTGTATAGGGGAGTGAGCATTCCAGGAATAGAGATCAGAAAGTGCACCTTGGAGTGAGAAAGTGCACTTAAAAAGGATGGTAGAAGGCATGGAACAGCAGAGTAACTAGAACCTTCCGAGTAAATGACATACGAGACTGTAAACGTGGGTAAGGACCAAGGAAGGCCTTGTATATCATGGCAAGGTGTCTGGATTTTATCTAAATGCAAAGGGAAGCCATAGGATTAATTCAGACAGGTGAATTACCCAATCCGATTTTGTTAAAAGACTACGCTGATAAAATGTGTGAAAAAAAGGTTTTAAGCACAGAGAACCATAAGTCAGACATAGTTATTCACTTCTCCAGGTCTCAGATTTTCCATTTGTAAAGTAATTGGTTTGAACTAGAAGCCATTTCCTTCCCTCTGCGATGTGCCTAGGCAGTGCATTCTGCGAGCCCGGGCCTTGTCACATTGGTCATGGAATTTTCCCTCATCCCCGCGGACGCCCAGCACGCAACTGGCACCCGGAAACTGTTGGTCAGCGCAATGAATCAATGAATGGTCAGTCTCGGCCGCGAGGAAGGCATTCCGGGCGCGGGACCAGGCCCCAGGGCCGGAAAAGAACGCGAAATACGGCGCGAGAACCCAAGAGAGCCGGCCGACGAGGAAAGTAGGGGCTGGCTCCACCACGACCAGGGCGCGGCGAAGAGTGGGGCCGGAGCCTCGTGGGTTGAGGGCAGAAGGAGCTGAACTCCAGCTCGACACAGGGAGCTAGGAGAGGAGGCCGAAACGCAGGGCCGAAGTAGGGTTCTGGGCCCAGGCCCGGCGGCCCAGCCACTCACCGCAGCCGTCGCCAGGCTGTGCATGTTGGGAGCGGCCACCGCTCTCCTCCCACTGCCGGACGCGCCCGACCCACGTCCCCGTTTCAGCGCCTCTGCCGCCGAAGCTGTTGAGCCGCCTCAGCCGCCATCCGCCTCCGGCTCGCTCCGCCCCTTTCGTAGCCCTATGACCTTTCACCTCCGACCCCGCCCACACAATCTCTTCCCGCCTCCTAGTTCTCGGCAGAGTTAGCCCAAAAGTATGTCCTTTGCCTCTTAAGATTCAAGACCTGAAGGACGTCTGTCACCTACTAGTTCTCGCATTCCCCGGCAGGTATCCCCAGGGAGGGGTGTGAACTCTGACCCTCCTCTGGAGGCCAGTGAAGGGCGGGAAAAACCGGGTAGTCTTGGGCGGACAAGTAATGCGCATGCTCCCTTGGGCTGAGTAAGAGGGAAATGGTGGAAAGTCGAAAGTGAATGAAGTGGAAAATGCGCATGCGTACTGCAGCCAGGATGGGGCGGGGCTGCCTCGGCGAGACTCTGCTCGGTGCTGGGGCGGGGCGAGGGCGTGTAGGGGCGGAGTTTGCAGGCTTGCGCGCTCGCGCTTCGTCCGGTCGCGTCGAGTGTGCGTGCGTGCGTTGCGTGTTTGCGTGTGGTCACAGTTCCCGCCATCAGCTGCTCTCCCTGACTCGGGAGAGCGAGCTGTCCCTCTTCGTGCTCGGTGTCCCTTCCTTCCTTACCCTCTCGTCCTCCCATTCCGGGCGGACTCTGTGTTTCCGGCAGGCCTGTCCGGGGCTCCGGTCTCGCAGGCACAGGTAAGGCAGGCCCAGCCAGCTTCTCAACTGAGCCGTTTTCCCCCAGGTATCCCCCCCCGCCCGCGCCCCGTGCGGCCCGCCCACTCGGCGTTCACTCTTTTGGAGTTCGCCCCGCTGCTGCTCAGCCTGCCCCTTCCCCTCGTCGCTCCCCTGTCCTCACTGGTACTCCATTTGGGTCTTCCCCCGGGCTTTCCTTCTTTGACCTAGTCTTTACTGTCACTCGCTTTCTCGGCACCCCGAACCTGCCCCATTGCACTGAGAGCTGTCGTCTGCCACTCGCCCCTTAGCGAGGCCTGCTATCTCTAAAGGGGACCAATGTTGCCGCACATCCATCAGGCCTTGGACATGACACGCTCACTCTATTGACAGTTCGCCTTCTTTATTCTCTTAACCATCTCTCTACTAAAAGGCTTGAATTGTATTTTTGTTGTGCATTTGGTTGTTTCCGGTCTCTAGCCATCAGGTCAACTTGTCAAGTTTACCTATTTAAGGTCATGAGCCATGTAAGAAAATGATAATTGATGACAAAATCCTGTTTTCTGGAGAGTTGGCCTGTAGCGATTTTGTGGTAATTCTTTCAAAATTCTGGCTCTGTGTAAATGCTTTTTTTGGGGGGGGGGGGCGGAGAGGAAGGAGACAGTATCTGACAAGTATCTAGGCAGAAGAGATATCCAAGAGGATGTCAAGTAAGCAGTTGGATATCTTGGATTGAAGGTCAGAGGAGAGTTCTGGGCTAGACATATGTATAAAATTATATCATCTGCTACGTTGATGGTAATCAAGGCTATGGACATGGATGAAATTGCCTAAAGAGAGTATAGTGCTAGAAAAGAAGGGGACCTGGGATGGAGCACTGAGGAATTCTTGAAGTTTAGAGAAATACTAGTGTAAAAGAGATGAAAGAAGTAATAGTGTTGGATTCTGCTGAAAGGCAAAGTTAAATGAGAACTGAGCAATCAAAGTAACCGATGATCATAGAGATGTTCGATGGAGTAAAATGGAATACCTCGGTTCATTCCTAGGTCCTGTTCTCTTTTTACTTCCCCTTTCCACCCTAAGCTTTAAATTCCACCTATATATTGATGACTTGAGAATTTTTATTTCCAGCCTTTTCCTTTTGTTTGCAGCTCAAGATCTAAATAGCCCTCCCTGTTTGACATCTCAGCTTTTTTCCTTAGGAATTTGAAATATAATATGTCTAAAACCAAAGTCTTAGTCTTCTTTCCATATCCAGATTCTTTATCTAGTATCCCATTTCGTTAAGTAGCATATCCATTTATCCATTTACATGGACTAGACACTTGAAAACCATTCTTGATTTCTCTCTCATCCCATGTATCTATACCCTCTTCAAGTTCTGTTTATTCTATTTCCAATATATGTCTTGAATCTATTTCTGTACATCCACAGTATCACTTTTGTAGTTCAAACCACAGTCTTCATTCACCTGGACTTAATGTCACTGGTGCCCTGTATTCTCATCTTTAAAATTGAAATAATCACCACCTTATTGGATTGTTATGAAGATTAAATGAGATAACCATGGTAAGCACATGGTACACAGTAAATACTGGTAAGCATTAATTGTTATTGTAATTGTTATAAACTGAATCACTTCAGTACTTTCCTATCTATTTGCTCTATTTTCTTCAATTCTTGTTTCTTTTACTCTCCTCCCCAAATTCAAACAAACTATATCACTTCTCCATTTAACGGTGACATGTCATTTCTCTGCTTAAAACCCTTTAGTGGATTTCTGCCATTAAGTGTTATTACATTTAGGGCAAAATTCAAAATCCATACTGTGGTCTACAAGATTCTGCAAAACCTGATTCTTTCCTACTTCACTAGATTCATCTTGCACCATCTTTCTCTCCCTCACTAAATTCCAGTCACAGTGCTTTTCATTTCTTCAGTCACACCAAGTTATTTCCTTCACAGTGCCTTTGCGCATTTTGTTCTCTTTGCCTGGATTCTTCCAGCATGACCATCCCTCAGTTAACTCATTCTTCACTTTTCAGCTTAAGTGGTCCTTCCTCAGAGAAACCTTCTGATGCTCTCTATCCTCTAACCCCCAAGTCTTAAACCTTATTATAACCTCTCACCATGCCCTGTACTTTGTCATTTTTCAGAACATGCAATTATACATTTACTTGTGTGATTATTTAAAATGTCTCATACTAGAATATAAGTTAGTATTTCATATCTGTTTTTCAATAATTGGTTAAATAAGTAAACTGGAGCTTGCTGTAAGAACTATCATGTCTTTTGGAAGCACCACCTTACTGATCTTGTCATCTGATGACAACACCTTTTCACTCTGCAGACAAAGGACATAGAAGAAAAAAAGGGATTTTCAGTTTTGGATAAAATCATTCAGATTTGAGACTCTTTAAATTGGAGATAAACTTTATCTAGGGCAACTTCTCTCTTTCAGCCACACTAATTTTATCTCGTTGTGCATTTGTTTTATGGATCCTTTTAGTCAAGAAAGCCCTTAGAAGTCAGAGCAGGGTTTACATATTTTTAACAACAGGCTAAACTATGAGACCAACGAGGATGAGGTTTCCAAAAATAGATAAAGGAAAATGTCATATTTAAGTAAATTGGTGGTAGATTTGGAAGAAAATTTAATAATTCGTGTGTGTGTGTAGAACAGGATTTTTGTTGAGAAATAGAAAATAAAACATAGGCAGTGGATGAAAACCAAACACAGAGAGGCATTTGTATTTATTTTATAGGTAGTGATGAGCTGTTAAAAATGGAAGAAAGTTTCAGTTAAGCAAGTTGAAGAAGTTCTAGAGATACATTGTACAACATTGTACCGACAGTTAACAATACTGTATTGTATACTTAAAAATTTGTTGAGAGGGTAGGTCTCACATTAAGTATTCTTAACACAATAAAATAAAGTTTAAAAAACGTTTGGGAAGGAATTAGCGTCAATAGCAAGTATTTAGCATGTACTAAGTGCGTGTTATTTTGTTGGCATACAAAAGAAGATAGGCCAGGTCCTCCTCCCCTCATCCCCACTTTTAGGGAGAAAGTTAAGGAGACAGCTAGTGCATACTTTGGTAAGAAATAAAAAGAGTAGTTATTTAGAGAGGGTAAAAGATTCATTGAATGAGAAAACCTGAAGCAGTAGAAATTGGAAAGTGGTTGCTGCAAATCATTGATGAGGAAGAAATTTGGTAGTAGTTAAAAATGTGGATTTGGTGTTAGATTTATTTTTGTTTCTTACTGACTCTGTGACCATGGATAATTAGGTAATCTCTCTAAACCTTAGTTTCCTTATCCGTAAAATAGAGATAATAGTAATCTCTGTCCTTTAGGATTATTTGGAAAATTAAATGAAATAATGCATGTATGGCACTTAGCACTGTGCATAATAATGGTGTGTAATAAATATTAGGTGGGCGTGATGGCAAAGTGATACCTTTCTGAATTAGGGTAGTGGTTATGAAAAGACTGAGTTTTAGGTAAATGAGAATGTGGTTAAAATTGATGCTAAGACTTTTTTCCCCCTGAATATAGGTGGAAGGACAAGTGTAGAGAAGTCTGGGGAGCCTCTTGAGGGCATGGACTGTATAATTTTCATGTTTGTGTCCCTCCTACAGTGCTGTCAAATTGTAGTAGCTTAAATGATTTTGTACTTAGTGAGCACATGAGTTTAAAGTTAATGTTACAGCTTTCGAGAAGGCAGTGAGATATGTTTGGGTAAAACTTCAGAGAAAGTTGAGGCTTAGAGATGCCTAAAATTAAGAAAGAAACTCGTAAAGTTAGTTTTGAAAGAAAAGTAAAAACCAAGTTTACCCACCTTTTGAAATTTGTATCAGCGCATCATGAAAGTGATATTTTAAGACTTAAGACATCATTATGTAACAATGTTTATAAAGTCAACAAAGGATGTATTCTTCTTCACCTCCTTCTTAGTTTCAAAATGTAGCAGATAAATAAACCAAGACACAAATTGATTAAGGTACAGGCTCCTCCTGGAGTCCTTCACTTTGCACACGGATATCTTTCTCAAGTTCTTTTGCTGTGAGTGTGTGTGTGTGTGTGTGTGTGTGTGTATGTGTCTTGAGCATTATATTTTAAATGTTTTCAGTAAGGTAGTTTGTAATTTTTAAGTAATCAAAAGGTTAATCTGTTGTATAAATGATGACTTTAAAAATAATTTTATAAATTGGATTCTTTATAAAGGCACACTTATATTTTCTTTAGCTGAGTTGATGGCTTCCGGAGAACTGGCATAGCTGCAGAATATGAGTAGTTCCCCAAGAAGAGTGCATTGCCTTTGGCACAAGCATCAGAATAAAGGTGAATTGTTATTACATAGGGTTTTTCAATAAAAGTCGCTGGAAAGTAAGTAATATTTTTATTTTGGATATACGATTCCAAGAGTATGCATATTGACAAGAATTGAGTTTTCTTTCTTTTTTATAGTAACAGTTTTATGCTTTAGCATGCTTTTACCACAGAATATATTTCTGAATAAGGATATTTTCAAAGCAGTATCTGAAATATGAGCATTTAAATAACTATACAGGGCATAGAAACATTTGACAATGTTACTGAGCTTTCAAAGAATGCTCAAAGTTGAACAATAATTTTACTATTCGTGAAGAAATTTAGGGAAAGGGGAATCTCTGTGGACATACTTAAAGAATAATGAGTTTTCATTATACTTTGTCTTCCTAATATAACTTTGATAGTGAGTGAGCATTACAGAGGTCAAAGAAACCTTGTCTTTGTCCCAGTTTCAAAGAAAGTTTATTACTGGATCATGCTAAAAACTGAAAAAGAAAGTTTTTTTTCTCTTAACCAAGTAGGGCAAACCCTGAAAATATGATGAACGTACAAAAGTAGATATTGTTCATTCATTTAGTGCAAGAGCAGGAAATGGACTAAGTTGAGGCATAAAGAAAAAGTTTTAAGTTTATTGGATGTACCCGTTTTATGTTCTGTACCTTTCAGTTCTTCTTTTTCCTTAGAAGAAAGAGAAGTTGCTAGTAGAAATGGTTAATAAGGTGTTTAATATCCTTAACCAAAACTCTGCATCAAATGTTTGAGAATTATGTAGAGAAATTATAGAGAATTATATAGAGAGAAATAACCAATAAAATTTTTATTTCTGATATATCTTAGTGAACTTTGAAATCTTCACCTCAAATTTTTGTTAAATAATCTAATTTTTAAAAATGTTTTTGTTCAAGGAATTTAAGGTCAACGACCTTTACTTTTGGTATGTAGGAAAATACTAAGATAATAGGGTTTTATATTATTCCCTTTTAATTTGGCACCTTGACCCATAAGGACATATAAAGAAAGATGAAGTAATTTGACAAAATTCTTAAAATGGAGTTTCTTCATTGAGCATTGAATAATATGAATCCCAGTTTTGGCAAGTTTACTAATGTTTTTGTTTTGATAATGCAGTCTGTAACTGAATATTGATCCTTGTTCTTCATAAATGATTTTTCTCTCATTGAATCTTATGAGGACAACTGCATTTAGTGAAGTTCACTGCACACAGAAAAAGCTTAAGTGTTCAATATGCTTGTGAAGAGCTTAGTAAATATAATCCTAATTGGCTATATTAAAAGGATTAATGGTTCTAGTATCTGCTGTTGAATATTTTCACAGTAAATTGAATAAAATTGATAGTACTAATTTGTTCATTATTCTTGAATATTGAGTTTTTTTCTTGTATGTCAGACACTGTCCTAATGGAGATGCAAAGATTGAAGAACATATTCCCTATCTTTAAATAGTGGAGTCTAGACAGAGAGAGACAAAGAGGAAAACAGTTTATAATACAGTATGATAAATGCTCAACTAAAAGTAAGCACAGGATACAACGAGAATAGAGAAGCATTAAATAGTCTCATTTTAATGGGATGAGAGAAAAAGTGAAAAGTAGCTAGGAAAGGCTTCTTAAAGAAGTTAACATTTAAGTCGAGCCTTGATTTTACAGACAGGAGGAATTATGGGGCCTTGTGTGGCATGGGAACATCCTGCAGACATCCACCACAGTGTGTGCAAAGGTATAGTGGCATGAGAGCATGTGGTGTTTTTTAGGGAAATTATAAGTAGTTCAGATGGTAGAATTTGTAGGGCCTGTTGAGAAGAGATTTAAGCAGGGCCTATATCACGAAGGGTGTTTATGTCGTGTTAATGAGTCTAGATTTTGTTATTAGGGCAGTGGGGATTCATTAAATAATATTAAAGAGGAAAATTATGTAATTTGATCTTCGGTTCATTATAAAGATGTTTGGAAGGTGTATGGAGGTAGAATTGACAGGATTCTACTCTGACCTTCCATCTCCAGTTCAATAGCAATAATCATCAAGAGAGAAGTCAAATATAACTCTCATGTTTCTGGCATGGGCAACTGGGGTAAAAGAGGGGCCACATTATTATTGGCAGTGCTGAGACAGAGTGGAAAAAATCTCCAGGACATATCTAAACAATGAAGCACCAAATTATTAATTGCAAGAAAAGTATAACACATTGCTGGCCCAAAATTCTGTAGTTACTAGTTTGAGCAAAATGTCATGTTAACATACAGGTCTGTAAACAGTAGCAGACTCTGTTACTTTGATGGATTCATATACCCAGCAAATTATACTATCTAAATCTGGCCACAGTAGGCACTCAAAAAATTTGATAAGATGAGTTAATGATAATACTTAAAATGCATAACACCTTTTAACTATTCAAAGTGTTTAACTATTCAAAGTGTTTTCATATCTCTTTAAATTTTATTCCCAGTTACTTGACGTACAGTATCTAGAGTCCTCAAGCTAGTGGTCCCCAGGCTTAACCCTGTCTATAGGTAGATTTTGTTTGATTTGTAGCTTTTGAAAATAGCTTTATTGCCCACCAAAAATGGACAATTTTACATTAAAATTTGGATGTGCTAGGTTCACTATTTCTACATGACAAAATTGGCTAGATTTGAATAGCAGTTTTTATAGTTTGTCTGACCAAGTAAGTCATTTGTGTTAAACTGCTTGGCCCCTATAGTCAATTAGAATTGGTAACCCCTGTTAACTTGTTTATCTGGTGTCTTTGGAGAATGAGGTGCTGCAGACAAGGAATAAATTCAGAAAGTGGACACTGAATTCATATTAAGGCTAGGGTCTGTTGAGTGCCTAGTGTGTGTTCATTAATTCTGCAACACTATAGCATTAGCTATTCCTGTTTTACACTTGAGAAAACTGATGTTAGAAAAGATAACTTATAAATTAGTAAGTGACAAGAGCTGGCTCCTGATATCTAGACCAAGTATGTATGTTTTTTCCTTTGTATACTACTTTTTTTTTTTTTTTAGCTTTTTTAGTTGAGCCGTTTAGTCAGATGCAAAGTTTAATGATTTTTAACTTATTAAATGATAAGCAAGAGTCTGTATTAGAGGCAGTGTTTTTAGAGACTTAAAAAGAGTATAAATAAAATGTTTTAACATATGTAATGTGATTTGATCTGTGGTTCATTATGAAGATCTAGAAGGTATATAGAGAAGAGTTGTATAACTCACACACACTATATGATAGCATTCTCTGCTATTACTTTAATTGTATTTACTTGTTGACATTTAATAAGCTAGTTTTAAGTCTTAGACCTTCTATCATTGTTGTAAGCCATTTTTAAGTATTAGAAGTTCATTTGCAAAATTGAATATTTGTCCTAGAACTGCTAAAGAGTCTTTCCAGGAATAGTAATATTAAACATAAATGGTAGATGGTTCTTAGGAAGAGAGTTTTTTGTTGTTGTTAGCTTGTTAGAATAAATGATTTTCTCAAATAATGTAATTCTAGAGGTTAAACTAATTTGATTATTCTTACAGTTTTATCTTCATTTAATGTCTTATGTATGTGTAGATATGCTTAGACTACTTGGTGATATGATTTGATGTTTTGGGAGGAACTTCAAAATATTTTTTGTACTTATATTTTACTTTAGCATTCATGAAGGAAGGTAAAAGTTGGTCATACTGCAGTGGGCGATCACATCATCGAGAATGGTATCTAGTATTCCCAATTGGTGTGCCTTTAGTGGCAGCGGTATGGTTGTTAATGGTGCAAAATGCAAAATTTAGGCACTAATAGACTCATACTGGACACATGACAAAGAAGGGCACATGTATAGAAGAAATAAATATTGAATAGAGTCAGACACTCAATATCAGTGACTGCTTTAGTTGTCTTTCTTATCTGTGCCATCCAGCTAATTAAGGCTGTTGAGAATGCTTAATAAAGTGTGGTTTATTGAAATGGAGAAAAAGACAAAAGATGGTTCATTAAATGTTCTTTTTCAAACTCTTAATCACTAGTAAATTGTAACTTTTTGTTTTATTTTTTTTCCTTAGAATCTGTCAGGTGAAGGTGTATTTTTGCTTTATAATTTGGCTAGACACAGTTTATTTTTAAAGAAAGTATGTCTCCTCTGAAGATACATGGTCCTATCAGAATTCGAAGTATGCAGACTGGGATTACAAAATGGAAAGAAGGATCCTTTGAAATTGTGGAAAAAGAGAATAAAGTCAGCCTAGTGGTTCACTATAATACTGGAGGAATTCCAAGGACATTTCAGGTATTTCCAAATTTTGATTTGAAATAGATCTTTAAATCACATCCTTTAGGGAATAGCTGTTCTGTGCCGTACTAAGTATCATGGTCTTCCTCCTCCTAGATTAATATGTCTTGCTTTTCATTTCCAGGACACTGATACTGTTATATCCATTTATTATAAATTATTCAGTAGCATTATTGATGTATAATAAAGAGCGGGAGATAGTCACTATTATTGAAAAGAAAGCTGGTGGGAGGAAGATGAGAGGAACTGAGTTTGGATACTATCTAAGCTATTTTAAAAACCACATTTGGATAACTTTAGTTGTTCTTTTTTTCTCCTCTAACATATATGATAGATTCATCTTTATTTAGTGTTCACTTTTAATAGGACTTCATAATGTCATCTTAATGTCTACTTCCTAAATACTCCTGCCAGAGTGGTGATATGGACCATTCATCCTTACTGCTATTTTCTTTTAACTGTAAACTTTTAAAGAATCTTATTTGTCACTGCAAAAAAATAGATAATTTTGTTTTCACTCCTACACTGTGTATCTTGTGCAGCCAAGTACTACTCACCTTGATGTAAGTTGAATTTAAGAACATAATAACTTACTTACATTTTTCTGCACTTTAAAATTCTATATTTGTTAATTATATTATATAAAAGTTAATCATTCTAAAGTACTCTATTGAAGAACAATTTATAAAACTTTATGCTTGAGGATCTGAGCCGAGGTAAAATTTCCATTTGTCTTTGCTGTTGAACTATAGAAATAAATTGCTTATGATTTTGTGTGTTAAAGATTCTTTTTTTTTTTTTTTTTGGTGGGAGTCTGTTGGTGAGAACCAGAAGACCTACTAGACAAATTCAAAAAGAGCTGTAAGCACAAAAGATATTCTTACATAGATTAGAAGTGGTGACATGAGTAATAGAAACACTAGTAGTTTCTTCACATACATATATCTACTAATTGCTCATCTCAATAAAATATTATTTTCAAAATGATATTCAGTTTTTCAGTCTTCAGCTCAAATTAGCACTGAGTAAATATGTAAATATTTATGCAGACAAATCTTTAGGAGCATAATGATTCTACCTGTGATTTCACCCTCATCTCAGTTCTAGATCAGTTTATATTCAGCATTCATTTGTTAGCCACCTACAGATTACTGTGGTGGGTACTGTGCTAAAGGCTAAGAATACAGAGCTGAACGAGACTCTTTTACCCTCAAACTTAAAACCAAATGCATTCTCAGATGTAAAAATATTTCAAAGACAAGTAGTACATATATATAATGGAATATTAGTCATAAAAAAGAATGAGTTTATAGCCATGCCATCCTGAATGTGCCCGATCTCGTCTGATCTCAGAAGCTAAGCAGGGTCAGGCCTGGTTAGTACTTGGATGGGAAATCACCTTGGAATACTAGGTGCTCTAGGCGTTAAAAAAAAAAAAAAATGAAATCTTCCCATTTTCATCAACATGGATGGACCTAGAGGGTATGATGCTAAGTGAAATAAGTTAGAGAAAGACAAATATTGTATGATTTCACTTATGTGGAACAAAATAAATGAACAAAGCAAAACAGAAACCCACAGATACAGAGAATATCTGATAGTTTCCACATGGGAAGGGGATGGGAGGATGGGTGAAAAGGTGAAGAGATTTAAGAAGTACAAACTGCAAGTTATAAAAATAGTCACAGGATATAAATTACAGCATAGGGAATATAATCAGTAATATTGTAATAACTGTATAGTGCCAGATGGGTACTAGACTTATTGTGATGATCATTTAGTAAGGTATATAAATGTTGTACACCTGAAAATAGTAAAATACTGTATGTAGATAATAACTTTAAAATAAATTTAAGAAAATGAAACTTCTGATTGTAAAAAAGGTATTTCAAAGATACTGAGATAACACAAAGAAGGGTATGGTTTATGCTCTGAGGATTTAGAGGATAAATAGGAATTTGCTAAACATGGTGGAGGTAACAGAGGTGATATCTGTACATGGACAAACACATGCACAACACTCAGGGAACCAGAAAATTATTTTAAAATAAATGGACAGCAGGGAGTGAGTGACAGAAATAGAGGCCCAAGAGCTAGCTAGGAGCCAGATCTCGAAATACATTATTTGTTATACGAAGCGGGTCTTAGGTTCTAAGGAGCCAAGAACCTTAAGTTCATTTTCATTTGCGGGCTAGGAAGATGACTTTATTTCAAGAGATAGTGGTAGAATAAGGACATGTAGGAGGTTATTGTGGGCATTTAGAGTAGGAATGAAAGCCCTGAACAATGGAACAGAGTGGGAGAAGCAAGAGGAGGAAAGGGTAAATTTGAAGTGATTTCAAGAAGACAACTCATTCGATTTGGGGCCTGAGAGAGAAAAGAATCTGGGGGAGATTCCCAAGGTTTTGAGTGGATGACAGTCCCTTTTATGTCCTTTATGATAGAGAACAGAGGGGAAGATTGGGGTATGAGGACTAGGAGAGATGAGTTGTTTGAGGTATCAAACATTCAGATATTGGTGTCTAGTAGATGTTAGGTAAACAGGACTGGATATCCAGCAGAGAGGTCTATACTTAGAGAAAGAGTTGGGAAGTCTCACCACATGGGTAGTTACTGAAATTGTGGGCGCTATTTAGGATTTTCAGTTATTAAAGTGACCAAGTTCAAGATTATTCTCACCTTGTTTGTTAATAAACAAATGTTTCCCCTTATATTTAACTTTCATCTTTTGAAAGGTGGCATATTGACTGAAATAATGATTTTATGTGATCAGTGTTCCTTTTGCATACTGTGCAGTTTGTTTAAATTTTGGAATTAAAGCATCTGAAACTAGTTATCGTGTTTTGTGGTAGAATTTCTACTCAAGGACATGAATTTAAGACCTACTTTGAAGCTAAGAATGAATATATGTATATGTGTATATATAATTTAAAATTTAAATGTAAATTAAGTCTGGTAAAATTGTTTTTTCATTATTATCTAAACATTGACAGAGGTCAGTTTTTCCTAATTTCAAAAATTACTTGTGCTGTTCAGAGAGGATGTCTTTAGCAAAAGGCAGCTTTTAGAAACCTTTGCATATGTCTGCTGAGGGAGAACATTAGAGAATAAGAATGCCTGATTGGCAGGAAATATTTAGAGAAACAGCAAGATGTATCAATTTAGTCTTGGAAAATTTTCAGTCAAGAGAAAATAAAAGCTATCACTTCATAACACATATCTAGAGTCTGGAAAAGTATAAGACAAGATACTGAACCAGTTCTGGGGAGTGTGAGAAGTAAGCCAAGATAGTTCCAGGGTGCTCATATTCTTTGTGATTGAATAAAATGACCCTGCTTAGACAATTAAAGAAGAAAAGATGACCTTACATTGGTGAAGTATTTTGAGAGGTGGAATTCTTTTGAGAATTATAGTTTGGCTTAATATATCCTTTTACATTTCCGCTACTTAAACCATTTGCTAGATATCTTACAAACTTGTTTAAAAGAAAAAGAAAGCCTCTAATCCTGTGCGGCTTCCTAAACTGGTGATGGTATAACCATCTAGGCTTTGAAAATTAACTCAATTAGTTTTTATATCTTTATATATGAAAATATGCAGTTCTCTACCATAAAATCAAGAGCGCTAGGATTACGATGTAAAATAAATTTTAATACTATGTGTTTGCTTCTCCTCATAGTGAAATCTTTGATTTAAATGTATCAAGAAATAGAAACTGTTTTTGTTGTGGGCGGGGGCGGGGGGCGTTATGGGGAACTAAATTAATGTGAGAAAGAGTAAGAAATGTAACTTAGAAAGTATAAAGTTTAGTATTCATTATATGACTTACATGCTTCATTATCATATGTTTGTAATGATAAGATAATTTTTTTTGTGTGTTGATCAGTTAAGTCATAACATTAAAAATGTGGTACTTCGACCCAGCGGAGCAAAACAAAGCCGCCTAATGTTAACTCTACAAGATAACAGCTTCTTGTCTATTGACAAAGTTCCAAGTAAGGATGCAGAGGAAATGAGGTTGTTTCTAGATGCAGTTCATCAAAACAGACTTAATGCAGGTGAGCACTAATTGTCCCAAGGTCTGATATTAGCAGTTATAAGAGAATATTACTAGACTGTAGAGTAGTATTCCTGGTGAATAATGATGCAAAAATCTTCAACAAAATACTAGCAGACCAGTTTCAACAGCACATTAAAAGGATTATATACCATGACTGAATGAGATTTATTTCAGTAATGCAAGCATGGTTTTAAAGGTATAAAAAATCAATGTAAATACACCAAATTATCAGGATGAAGGACAAAAACTACAAAGTGCAGAAAAATCATTTTATAAAATTCAACATCCTTTTGTGATAAAAATACTGACAAACTAGGAATAGAGAGAAACTACTTCAACATAATAAAGGCTGTGTATGAAAGCCCGTTACTAATGTCATACTCAATGATGAAAAACTGAAAGATTTTCCTCTAAGATCAGGAACAAGACAAGGATGCCCTCTCTTACCACTTCTATTCAACATGGCACTGAAAGTCCTGGCCAGAGCATCCTTTACCCTAGCAATTCTTATTCTGAGGATTTTATCCTACAAAAATCATTTCATTCGTGCAAGAGGTATGAAAGGATATTCAGCATTGTTTGCAGTTTTTAAAAATTAAAACATTCCGAATGATCATGAGTGGGAAATGGACTAAAATAGAAAATACTTTTTAAAGTATATACAAATTTATATTTTACAGTATCTTGCATGTTCTTTAAACTAGCATTGATTTCTTGGGAATAGAATCCTTCTGTTCCATCTGCTGAACTTACAGAGAACGTTTTGGAATATGCATTATTGGAAGTGTATCTGTCACTAGTTCTGACATGTTTCCTTGGAGTCTAATGTCCGTGTTCATGCCATAGATACACAGTGACTAACTTTTCTGTAGTGTTAATTTCCAAATATTTTTATAGGAGAATTTCTAACATTTTCTTGTATTTAAATTTTTATCCTTCTGTTACATGTTTTCACATTTTTGCATGTGATTTAATTTTTACTTTAGACTCTAGCTCTAAATTTTAATTATTTATGTGCATCAGATGTACTTTCTATTTAGAAAGAATTGGCTGATAAGCTTTATTTTATTTTATTCTTGCTTATAATAATAACAAATCTCTATTAAAATAAGTGATTTGGGTTTTGTTTTTCTGTTTTTTGTTTTTTTTGTTTTTGTTTGTTTGTTTTTTTGTGCCAGCCATGAAACCTTCTCAGGGGTCTGGTAGTTTTGGAGCTATTCTGGGCAGCAGGACCTCACAGAAGGAAACTAACAGGCAGCTTTCTTATTCAGACAATCAGGTATGTTCACTTGAATCTTTTTAACTTTTTTAAAAAATGGTAATCATAGACATTCTATAAAGTAATTGCAGGAAGTAGGATTTAGACTATAATGACTAATAATTTTGGCATTGTCAAAAGGGTATTTTCCACATACCCAAAATTTACCATTTTAGCTATCTCAATCTCTTCAACTATTTTTATGAAAATCTTTCTCAAATTTATGGCAGTCTTCCCTTCTTACATATAGATTTTATTGAGCACAATTTATCCTTTGCTTGATGTCTCATGGTCATTATAACCATTATTAAGTATAATTTTTAAAAGCATAGCTTTGTAGTTAGATGTGTTTGAGACTTGGTGCTGACACTTACTAGCTGTGGGTCATTGGAGAAGTTACTTAGGTATCCTGAGCCTTAGTACCCACCTGTACAATTGAGACAGTAATAATATATTAAGGGTTGCTGTGAGATAATGCATATAAAAGTACTTAGCCCACAGTACCATATACTAACAACTCTATCAATGTTTGCTACTATTATTTCTGTAATTCCCTTTGTGTCTTCTACATTATGAACTTGGCCCTTACACCTTATGATACCACAGTTTTGTTGAGGTCTTTTGTTTTCTTTTTAAATAGTTTTTTTTTTTTCATAAATATTATTCAGCCAGCCATGAGACTTGCTGTGCACTACTGCAGCTTAGTAGTCCTATGTTTCTTTTAATTTGTTTTAAAAAAAGGAAACTAGGAATAAAGAGGAATTTTGAAACTCTCCTGTAAATAAACTGATGAGTTCTATTTGGCTGTGCAGAGGTAATTACTTAGTCCATTTACTGGGCTAAGCAGTGAGTAAGATTTCATTTTTGTTTCTTTTTTATAGGATGAGTTTTTTTCTTTAACATTTTAGTTGAGATATAATTGACATTCAGTAAGTTATACATAATTACATAAGTATACAGTGTGATATGTTTTGACTTATGTACATATCCGTAAAATCATCACCATGTCAACCTAGTGAACATAGCCATAACCCTTGAAAGTTTCCTCATTCCCGCTTTGTAATCCTTCCTTTTCTGGCTCCTATCCTTAAGCCACAGCTGATTTGCTTTCTGTCACTGTAGATTAGTTTGTATATTCTAGAGTTTTATATAAATAGAATCAGTGTGTAATTTTTTTTTTGTTTGGCTTTTTCATTCAGCATAATTACTTTGAGATATATCTGTTTACAGGAAGAAATTTAAATTGTTGGAGTATTTAAATGTAAAAGTATTAACATATATAACAAGCAAATATTTATACTTTCACAAGTAATGATTCCCTTTCTTGAGATTATAAAACCAATTTTGTGGATTGTGACTAGCATTAAATAAAAAGGGAAAGAATGAAATGGAGTGGAGTGGAGTGGAATGGAAAAGGAAAAATAGTAGAGAAGGAATTGTATATAGTAACAATAAGCATTGGTTTCTGAAACTTAGTTTTATTTACACGTTTGTAATAGGTCGCAATGAAAAATAGGTCTTACTATGAAGCCAGGAAAGGTTGAAAAATATGCAAAATGGTATACATATAGTATGCTACCATTTGTATAACAGAAAGAAATATCGATTTGCCTTTGCAGAGAAACAATAGAAGAATACTTATGAGGAGTAGGAGAATGGGAAGTGGAAGAACTGGGTAGATGGCATTGGAGTGATAATGACACTTTTCAACATATGGTTTTTATAACAGTATTTTGATTTTTGAATCTTGAACACGTATCACCCATTTGAAAATAAAATTTAACTTTTAAACCATTCATCCAGATGACTGCAGAGGTTTTTTTTCTTTCCTAGTCCAAGATTGTAGTTCTGTGGGAAGTTGTTGCAAATACCTTCCACAGAGAAATCACATAGCTCTTAGTATAGAGTTATCAAACTTATCTGGCCAGGTGCTGATCGAAAGTACTATTTCCCAACTAATATTTTTTAATTGCTGTTTTCTCTCTAGATGTTCTTGCTGTGTCTTTAGGGAAGATTCCACTCCTGCCAGTCATCTCTATCTCACTTTCATTTTCCTCATCACATATTTTTGTTTCATTTCTCCAAACCAGAACCCTCTCAAAAGTTATAGGAGGTACATATGACTGGGCATTTAAGTCGTGGCAACTAAATGTCATTGTTGCTTCTTTTTGTCACATCTATGTCACTTTAAGACAATAATGCTGGGAAAAATAGAAGGCAGCAGGAAAAGAGGAAGACAGATAATGAGTTAGATTGATGCCATAAAGGAAACCATAAGCATGTGTCTACAGAAGCTGAGCAGGGCTGTTGAAGATAGGACATTGTGGGTATCACTTGTTCATGGGGTCACCAGGAATTAGAATTGACTCAAAGGCACATAACACATGTCACTTTAATTTATTGTAATCATAATTGGATTTTTTTTTCTCTAAAGGTTTATTTTTGTGCTAGTCATGAGAACTATGTCTTGTGTATATGAATCTTTTTAAAAATAATTTATAGCGAATTCCTTTTTGTCTCTAGGTATGCTGTGGAATATTTAAGTTTACAAGAGTATTACAGGGAAAAACGTATTGCACAATTTATGACACTGGCCATATGTTAGAATCACCTGTTGTACTGAAAAAAATACTGATGAATGAGCCTAACCCCAGATCAGTTAGGCTTGAATCCCTGGAGATGGGTCTCTAGTTGGTATTTTTTTAAAGTTCGCTACTTGAGACTCACTGGTCTAAAAGTATGCCAATTAATTTAAAGATTTAGCTATGTTAAACTTTATTCCTACAGGCTTCTTCAAAAAGAGGAAGTTTGGAAACTAAAGATGATATTCCATTTCGAAAAGTTCTTGGTAATCCAAGTAGAGGATCAATTAAGACGGCAGCCGGAAGCGGAATAACTGTCACTCGGACGATTCCCTCTTTGACAGCTACATCAACACCTCTTAGATCAGGATTATTAGAAAATAGGTATGAAAGACTTTTTTTTCTTTCTTAGTGTCTGTTCATAAATGTCTTCTAGGCCTTTTAGAAAGACCAATAATTTGAGAAAAAAGAGGAGATTGTCCTGTGAGTAAAGAGTGTTAGAAGAAAATAGAGAGTGCATTTTTGGTAGTGAATTAGTATTTGTTTTAAGGTTTATGTCAATGACATGTATTGAGCATGGAGATATACAGTATATTAATTTGAATGTAGTGTGAAGAATTAGATAGCAGTAGTCAGTTCCTGTCCTTGAGTATGTTGGTTTATATTTTTTAATGGTATGAGTTATAACTTTTTAAAATAACCTCTTTTTTTTCTGTTCTCCGTAGAACTGAAAAGAGGAAGAGAATGCTGTCTTCTGGCTCAGAGTTGAATGAAGATTACCCTAAGGAAAATGATTCATCATCGTAAGTTGCTTTAAGAACCTTTAAGGCCCTAGATCATTGTTTTTGATATTGGTAATTCCAACCACTACAGAAGATTGGGAGGATGATATTCAATTTATGGGCATTCTAAAGACTGAAGAGCAGAATTGAAAGTATCTTGGTGATAGTAGATTATAGGTAGAATAGAGAGAAGATTTAGTCATTGTTACTGCTTTGGTTATTTCATTATACTCCCATCATAGCTTTTTTCCCCCTTTTTTTATCAGCAGTACTTGAAGGAAAAATAGAGCTGAAGAACTCTTAAGTGTTTCTTGCTAGCTGCTCTTTCAGTGTGAATCCCTTGTTTCCCACTTCCCTTTACCTATAAAAATATTTTTTTACCTTATTACTCATGTGAAAAGTTAGCTTAGAGGTAAAAGCATGTGAACTCCACATAGGTTATAGGCAAGGAGCATCAATCTTTTAGAGCTGTTTTCTGGGTTGAACAAAAGGGGATACACCTGTAACAGGACTGTCACCAGCTCATAATCGTCTTCCTCCTTATAGGAGGGGGTTTTTTTTTTTGTCTTCTAGTGGAGAAAACTTACATAGTTATTAGTGAATGCCTTTATTAACACCTTAACAGAAATCAGTTGATAGTTAAGTGTATATTCAAGATCAAAGGATCACCACAAAGGAATCGAAAAAGCTGAAGAAACTTTATATATTAATTGGGATCTTGGTTCTGCTGCTATAATAAATGTAATAGGACTAGTGTGGTATCTGAAACTATAGTCACTGTGGACTCAGATTCCTTTTATTTTGTTGATCCACCATCCTTAATAAGTAGCTTCTCTTTTGTCAACCAAGATAGCTGCTTCAGCCTCTGCTCTCATGTCTGCATTCCTATTGATGAGAAGGAGGAAATGAGCAAAGGGTGGGCATACTGCTTTCCTTTAGGCTGAAAATTGTACACACCACTTTTGTGTATATCACAGTGATCAGAACTTAGTCATATGGTTATATCAAGTTATAAGAAAGTCTGGGAAAAGTGCCCAGCCCAAATTCTAAAATGGCAGAAGGATAAAATGGTTATTTGGCGACAACTAACAGGCTGTAGTAGTTTACCCCTCTAGCCACAGAAATGCCCCCATTCATCATTCTTTCCATACATAGAACACTCTTACCCTCATCCTAATGGAGACAGCTTCCAAATCTCATTTCGTCTTTGTATCTGGTTCAGAGTCCAGTATCTCTGGGTGTTGTGCAGTACTATATAAGGTCCAGGTGTGCTTTGGACTATGCACTTCATGGTCTGGTACCTAAAAACTAAAAGGCAAGTTAATCTGCATTTCCCGTCATTGTACAAGCAAACCTTGGAGGTATCATGGGTTTTGTTCCAGTCCACCACAAGAAAATATCACAATAAAGTTACCTGAATTTTTTGGTTTCCCAGTGCATATAAAAATTATATTTACACTATACTGTTGTCTAGTAAATGTACAATAGCATTATGTCTAAAAACAAATGTGTATACCTTAATTAAAAATACTTTATTTGTAAAGAATGCCAACCATCATCTGAGCCTTCAGTGAGTCATAATCTTTCTGTTGGTGGAGGATCTTGTCTTCAGTTTGTAAAAAAACAGTTATCTGTGAAGCACAATAAAAAGAGGTATACCTGTACATTGCTGGAGTAGGCACAGGATATCCACAGTAAAAACTTACGTTTAGAAAAGACAAGAATAGGAAACTAGAGGAGTCACTGGTCTATAGCAGCAGTAAAATCTTGCTAGGCAGAAATTGTGAAGGCTTTGGAGTAGATTCTTGATTAGCCCATGTAGCAGTCTCTGTTCTGCCCTCTGGGAGAAACTCTTGCTCATTGTACTCTGTATGACTCCTGGCTTTGTCCTCTGGTACGTTTCCTTTGTCTGTTATCTTTCAAGGCCATAGCTGAAGGTTTTGAAAACTATGTCCTCCTTTGGGGCAATGCAGCTTTTGTAGCCTGCTTCATGCTGGTACTGTGCTAGAAGTTGAGAAGTGTCCATAGAAGTCTAGAAGTTTTAGAAATCTTGAAATTTCTTTAGAGGTGGAACAAGCAGGTTTTTATAGGCTCAAAAAAGAATCAGGACTAATATTTTGTTTTTGTTTTAATAAAACTTAAATTTTAGAATAATTTTAGATTTACAGAAAAGTTACAGAGATATGGAATGTTCCTGTGTACCACTCACCCATTTTCCCCTAATATTAACATCAAAGTTTTTTCACAAAACTACTTTTCCAGTTACCTCTTATCATTGCCTCAGTTTGAGAATCAGAAGCAATTGGATTTTTCGGTCCCATGTTATTCGGTCTCTCTGTGCCAATGACTTAGAATTGAAATTGTCTGGTCTCAAATTACCAGACAATTTCAATTCTAAGTCATTGGCACAGAGAGATATATTCTTTCTTATCCTTGCGTGCAAGCTGACTAATTCTTGACCAAATTTATCTGTCTCCAATAGGACCTTTTTGAAGGCAATAAGAAGCACTAATACAGACCGGTGTTCTTAATTGTCTCAATTTTTTCCTTTAGAGCTATAGGTTTGGCAAGTATGAAGTCTGCCTCCCAAGACATTATAGATGGCAGTTTTACCAATATTTTGCTAAGAGATGACAGGTCACCAGCTTTCCAGTCTGTAATGTTTGTGTCCTTACCCTCTACTTTCCACTCAGCTAGTATTATATATTTTAGGTTTGTGATGGTAGAATCCTACATCTAGTAACAAAATTATGTTTTCAGGGTCCAGTTGTAGGGAGCAAAATTTACTCCAACTAGTTTACATACAAATGTATTTGCATATAGAGAGTATTAAAGGGCTTACAGAATCATTCGGAAAACTGTAAGGGTAGGGTAGGCTCTAAGTTAAACTTTCAGGAATAATTTTTGAGAACCATGCCCCAGATTAGGTCATTAAAGATGCGTCTGAATGTCATGAAACTAACAGCTAATTGGAAGCTGTTATGAAAACTATCAACTATAGGACCATGCTGCCACTGCCAAGTTTGGAAATCCTCTACAGCATTGGTCCCCAACCTTTTTGGCACCAGGGACCAGTGCTCCTATGAGAATCTAATGCCTGATGATCTGAGGTGGAGTTGAGGTGGTGATACTAGTGCTGGAGAGCAGATGCAAATACAGATGAAGCTTCGCTTATTGGCCTGCCACTTACCTCCTACTATGAGGCCTGGTTCCTAAAAGGCCCCGGACCCATACCGGTCTGCATCCCAGGGGTTCGGGACCCCGCGCTACAGAAAAACCAGGCACCTCCAAAGTGATGTTTGCCATCATCAGTAGCAGAACACATGACCTCTGACTTCCTTCCACTTTGCAGATATTGCACAAGTACACATAATTGCCATATCTTAAATCGCATCCTGAACACTAAGTTGGAAATATAGTTTTTTAGTTTTCTGGCTTCTGTAGAACAGGGAGGTAAATATACAAAATGTGGTTATAATGAACCGTTGCATGCCAGCTCACCACATTTACCATACTTTGGGGAAGAAGATCCAGTTCTACTTGGAATTCTGTCCGACGGGCCCTAAATTTTGATCATAGTTCTGGGCTAATAATACTTCTTACACCAGCACAGTTAGATTTTCTTCTTTTTTAAGTTTGAGCTTCCTAGAAGCAAACTCTAGATGAATACCCTTTGCAAGTAACTTATTAAAGAAGTACCCATAGGAGAGACCAGTAACAGAGTGGGGAAAGCAGATAGGGAAGAGGGGGAAGCCATCCAAGGGTGTGATCTTAAGTAAAGGTCCCACAGAACATAGGCTTCATTTTGATCCAGCAGGGGAACTCTGGGCTTGTCCCAACCTGAGGTAAGAAAAATGGGCTTTCATGTTCCCACACTGCACAGTGTTTGGTTAATAGGTACTCTAGGGCTCTTCCCAGCTGGGCATATTATTTTAAGTAGCCTGAAGTAGTCCTCTGAAGAACTGCAGGTGGTGGCTTTTGAAAAAGCAACAGTCTGGAGATGTGAAAAGTATAAAAAGGGATCTGAGGGGCTCTGATGGAGCATCACTATTAAGTTCATTCCATCTCATCACAGATTCTTCACATTCATGTTTTCCAGTTTCTGGGTGAGAATCTTACAAAAGGAGGGTTTGTGGGATGAGCTCCAGTCCTTATTGCTACAAATAGCCTTGAAGCTATAACTAATATGATCATCATCTTTACCATTCATTCTAGATTTACTGCATCTTCTACTAACACTTCTGCTGGTGTTGGTGGTTTGCCTGATGGTATGACTGAAATCTTCATCTCTGAGGAGTGTTAGCTCCTGGTCATCATGTACTTGTCAGGCTGTGGTTGCTATAATTGCCCAATCATAGTAAAACCGAGCATGAGAGCAATAAGAGATTCCCTAGTGAATCCCCTTTATCACAAACGTATTTCTCCTGCTCTCATTATATAGCAGCAACCCTACTTTTTTATAATAATCAAAGTCAATTACTCCTGCTAATATGGTAACTCCTTTCTTTGTTTGTTGATCTGCTCTCATGAGGAGCCCAAAAAGACTAGGTAGCAGCCATAACTTTAGATTAAATGAGACTCTTACTGTCCCTCCTGGTGAAAATGTTTCCCCTCAGAACCAGGACTTCTGGACCCACAAAATCTAAATCAAGGGGATAGGAAACAAATTCTTCAAGTGAGTTACTGTTATAATAGTGAGTAGGACATTCCTACTTTATTCGTTGGTTTCCAGACCCACATATTCTCTATAAGTGTAATGGTTTATTGGTTTAAGGTATATATTGTATATTAAAGGGCACCCCATTCCTAATGAGATCATCTCTAAGCTATACTTTTAAAGGCTATTAGAACACTTTATCAGGCCATCAACTTTAGGGTAATAACCATATGTGGTAGGATCAATGGCTCCTTTGGCCATAGGCTCTGTTGTACCTCCTTTTCTTTTGTATAATGTCAGTTCCTTGCTCTAGGATGATGTTATGTGAGATTTCATATTGGTAAATCAAATACGCTTATGAGCTCTCAGATAATGATATGGCCAAGGCACTGTGGGCAGGAAAGGCAAAAGTGAACCTAAAATACATGCCAGTCCCAGTCAGGATTAATTGCTGCCCTTTCTAGGATATAAGGAATCTGATGTAATCAATTTGTCACCAGGTGACTGGTTGTTTCTTTAAGGGATAGTGCTTGATCAGAGGCTGAGCATCAGTCTCTCTTGCTGACCAGTTGGACATTCAGCAGCAGAGTAGCTAAACCAGCTTCTGTGAAAGGGAGCCCCTGTTGCAGGGTGCATGTATAGCTCTTCTCTCCGCCACCATGGCTGTTATTCATGGGCCTTTTGTGAAAGTGTTGGGATGGCTGAAGAGAAATTAGCTGGCATCTACTGGGCAAGTTACCCTGCCTCATTGTTTAATGTCTCTTCAGTGGAGTTCTCTGTTGAGCATGAACATGTGAAATAGATCGTCACCTTTCGGGGACACTTCCTTGTGGCTATCCATATACCTCTTGCATAAATCATATCTCCTTGATCTTCCAGGCTTCCTTCTTCCAGGCCCATGACCATCTATCTAAACCATTTGCCACCATCCAGAAGTTCATTGACCCACTTTTTTCTCCACACAGTAGATAATGAGTTTGCACCTCTCAAACTCTGCACAGTGGAGGGATTTCCTCTCACAGCTGTCTTCCAGGGTAGTCCCTTAGTGGGGCTGTAGTGCAGCAGCAGTTCATTTTCATTTTTTTCCCAACTAATATGATCCATCCATGAATCAGGCCCAGGTTTTTCCCTCCTCTTTCAGATGGTCATAAGGAATACTTATAAAGATCTGTTCTTATTATCTATTCCTTCTTAAAGTACTGATCCCAGGTGTACCACTTTTATTTTATGATGGATACTGCTGTAACTACTCCATCTTAAGACTTTGTTGATATAATAGCACCCAGCTCATGATGGCCAGCTCTGGTTGCATAGTCCCTTGATAACCTGTGGTCAGATACTCAGTCTCTTCCAGGGCCTGGTAGTATGCCAGGAGTGGTATGCATACTTTACAAATGATGTATAAATTTTCTATGCAAACAGCATAGTGTTTCTCTCAAATCCTAAGGATCTAGGCAAACAGCATAGTGTTTCTCTCAAATCCTAAGGATCTAGGCTGCAACTTTCCTTGGGCGAGTGATTCTATGTAGTATCTTTGTCCTTAAATTGGTAATTGGCTCAACTGAGCCTGTCATTTTCACTCGAGTGGACAATACTCATAGCAACAACCAACCAATTCTTTATGGTTATCATTTATCTAATATTACTTGTATCAGTTGGATATAACTGTATTACAACAATTTTAAAACTTAGTGGCTTAAAATAGTAACTATTTATTGCTTATGAATTAATGGTCACTTGAGTGGTCTGGTCATCTGGGCCAGACTTAGCTGATTGTAACTGGATTCTCTCATTTTCTCATGCATCCATAGTCACTTGGTGGGTTGGTTAGGGGTTGGCTGGTCCAAGATGGCCTTACTTGTATGACTGGCTGTTGGTTGGCTGGTGGTTGAAGTCATGAGGGTGATTGGCCATGTGTCTTTTATCATTTAGCAGGTTAGCCTGGAATTATTTGTATAGCATTGGCAGGGTTCCAAGAGAGTGGGTGGATATTTGAAAGGTGACTTTAGCCTTAGGATTAGGCCTTACCTTATACACTGTTGTATCTGTCATATTCTTTTAGAAAAAGTAAATCACAAGGCCAGCTCCATTAAGGGATGGGGAAAGAAAGTACATTTCTTGATGGGTGGGGCTTAGGTATAAGGAAGAAGACATTTTTAAAACAACTTTTTCAAGGTAAAATTTATGTACCACAAAATTCACCTCTTTTAAATGTACAATTCAGTAAATTTTGGTAAATTTATTGAGTTGTGCAACTATCACCATAATCCAGTTTTAGAACACTCTATAACTCCAGCAAGCTTCATTGTGCAGTCTGCCACATTTCTTGAATGCTAGAGATATTGCATGATCCATATCTTCTTCCACTTTATCTCAATTCAATAGAGACGTAATTGTAATAGTATGGGATAGCAGAGATGTTATCATCAGCAATGGGATTTCTGTTGCCATTGCCAAACAAGTGGTCCAATTCCAGAATCCTGTCCTTAGAGTGTGCTTCCTAGTACCAGCTGTTATAGATCTAGTTCCCCAGAAAGCAGACCCTAAAATGGAGATTACTATGCAAGTGATTTATTAAGAAAGTACTCCCAGGGCATAACAGGAAGGGAATGGTGAAAGCAAGACAGTAAAGTGCAGGAAATGAAACATTAGTGTGATCTCAGACTATTCCTTAAGGAAGCCAAAATAATAGAATATTATTAAGGATAACCCTGGGTACTGCTATCGAAAACATACTTAAATTGGTGTGGGGAAAAAGGATATAAAAATGGGGTCAGAGGGAATCTGAGTGGAGCATCTAAGTTATCTGCTACAGGCTTTATTTGTGATGGTTCTCCTAAAGTAAGTACTATTAATCAAAGCACAAGCATTTATTTTAGTGAACCCACTTATATAGGTTTAGGTATTTGGTAATAATAGAGGGAGAAATGGGGTTTAAGAAATCTTAACTTTGTGTTCAAGAATTTAAAATAGTTTAATCACTATGAATTTAAATAATGTTGACATTTAGTAAATAGTATTTCAGATCTATAGACTATAAGAATATTTTGGTTTGTGTTTGTTTAGTTTATTTCTATAATCGATTCTTTTAGTCTCAGTAGCTAAATCATTTCATCTGCTCTTGCATTTAGCCAACAAAATCCATATAATCTTGCTGTCTCTGATTTGATTTTTGTATAAAATGTTCCTTTTTTTATTTTATTTCATTTCATTTTATTAGTTTCAAGTATACAAATGCTCCTTCATTTTTGTTTAATTACTAGAGTTATGGATTGGATTGGCTTTTGACTTGGTAATGAAAGCTTATTTTCATAATTCTCATTTGCTTAAGTTGATGACCTCTTGAGACTTATAGCCTAACTTCGTAGCAAATCAATGAATTTAGCACTCAAAATGTAAATATTTTAATGTGGCAACTATTAAAAATTAATAACTATATCTTTACATCTATATATTGAATTAAATTATTAACTGTAGGAACAACAAGGCTATGACAGATCCCTCAAGAAAGTATTTAACCAGCAGTAGAGAGAAGCAGCTGAGTTTAAAACAGTCAGAAGAGAATAGGACATCAGGTAAGTATTTGGTCTTTATGTAAGATATTCATTTATTATATGATATATAGACTAGCTGGGACATACCTCTGTACCTTATTCAGGAATACTGCATAATTCAGTACTAGTTATTGGGTACCAATTTGAATCCAGTACTCTGCTAAAATATTTTTAAAGTGCTAGAAATATATAGGAACTTTTATTCTCTTTACAAAGAATCTAGACTTTACCTTCTTCCTTTTTTAACTGCCTAGAATTCAGCCCTTTCATTGTCAAAGTACCTGGACCATAGAATGAATCCAGGGAATTAAAATGGTTGAATTTAAAGGTCATCAGCTTATTAGAAGTTCTAGATCTTGAAATAATTGCCTAAAATAGTTGTTTAATCTTACCTTGCACCCTGTTTTTATAAAAACTAGAACTTAGACTGTCCATGAATTTTTGTCAGTGTTTCCTGCACTTAACCTATCTCTCTGATCCTTAGCTACGTAGAGACTCAGGTATCTGGTATTGATTTAAATATTATGTTAACTTTAAATTAAATTGAAGCAAACTAAAATATGTCATGATTTTGATAAATTGAGAGTTTAAGGGAATTCATTTGATCATGACTATAGGGATGGTCTCCTTTTAGTGGTTCAGAATTGTGACACTGTACTCTTACAGAAATAAGTATCTCTAATATAATTTTTACTTAAGAAATAATAATACATTATGTAAACTCCACTTATTGGTTTTCAGCTTTTATAATTGACCTGTAGTTAGAAGACAGAATACTTAAAGATGTAATAAGCCTTAACAGTGTTGATGTTCAAGTACCTTTTATAAAAGTTGATATGGAAGAGGAGAGAGAAGGAAGTAAGTAGTCAAGTGATAAGATTCATGGAACAAAATACAAAAGTTTTAAGTATGTTAAAATTACAAAGTTAATCATAAGAACTAAAATGTAACAACTAATAATTGGAGGGAAGAAAACGAGTAGGGACGATGTAAATGAGAAATTTCTAATTTTTCCTAATAGAGTCAACTGATACTGTTCAAAAATGAATAAATCAAAAAATAGTAGAAACAGTGTCTAGTGTTATGGAGGAAATCAGAAAAACTAAGTTTTAAAAAATGGAGCAGGAGGATATTCTTTGCTATTATAACCTCTCCACAGTATTTGATGAAAAGAAAGGGAGATAAGAGTTAAATATAAACAGGCTCAATGTATAATTTTATTATTAATTGAACTCGAATGGTGATTTAGAAATTAAATTTTTCCTGTGTTCATTTTATAGGGCTTTTACCTTTGCAGTCGTCATCCTTTTATGGTAGCAGAGCTGGATCCAAAGACTACTCTCCTGGTAGCACTAATCTAGACAGGTATGCATTGATTATATGCCTTGCGAAGAACTTGAAGAGCTCTCTTCTTTAGACTATTGAATAATAGGATAGGCTATGGGTTTTGCGCTAAGTGAATACCCTAATAAGAAAATTTGATGAGAATCATACTCACCACTTCTTTTTTCTTTTTTTTTTAAAAAAACAAGTTTCAAATTAGTATCTTACTGGAAAAGACTAGTCAGAAGTTTTATTGTTGATTCTATAGATATAGAGTAAATTTTTTTTTTTTAATTTATTCACTATAAATATACAGACAACTGCTAAGCCCTTGTTAAGAAGGCAAGATTATGGAATGCAGCACAGAGGAGCAATAGTAAATGTAAAAAGCAAGGGTAATGATAGTGTATAATAAATATGTGATATAATGACCTATTAAGTTATAGTTCGTTTTTTACTAGAATTTATTCAAAGTGGTAGAAACATCTTTATTATTTATATAAAATGATTAAGATAAAGAATTTGATATTATATATTTCGCCTTGAGTGATATCTGTCAAGCGCTTTATAACTTCAGTGGTAACTAAGTTGTTTGAATTTGAGAGGAAGCTTGACATATTTCTATTTATTAGAAGAATCTTAAAAGAATGTAAGTTTTTAAACACCAAGTTGGTTTACAAATGATTTATTAAATATAATAAAAATTTCTTCTCAAAATAATAAAATGAGCATATTGATTGTACATAGCAATGATTGAGGAAAAATTTTTTTTAATGCAAAGCTGCACTCAAAGATAAGGTGAAAATTTCCAGATCCTTTTGGGTATTAAGAGAAAATGGATATTGAATAAAGGCTGAAGCCACAAGGCACAAGGAAAACACAGACAGGAGTCAAATATTAAGAGCTTAGTCTTCAAAGCCAACATTAGATTGGGAACTGAACTTGACCCCAGACCAGAATTTGATTTTTTATATGAAGCTACATGAAGGTGGGTATGTAGAACTGCTCTCCATGCAAGTAAACCAGGGCAAAACATTTTACCACGTGGGTTTGGAACCAAAATGTGCTGCTTACGTGATGCTCCCTGAGCAGAGAGCAAATACATGAAAATGGGAATTGCGGTTATTGGCACCTGCTTTCGTGTTACCTGTACAGGGACAAGAATTCTGAAACCCTAACATAAAGTTTTATGAAGATTAGAGGTCTAGATCGGGGTAACTACTGAGCATGTCAAGAAGGCATGATCATGGAATGCAACACAGAGAGGAGATGGTAAATGTAAATGAAATTAAGAGATTTATGTTGAGCTCCTTGGTCTACCCTCTTTGTCTTAATAGCATTTGGAGGGAAAAAAAGACTAATGAGAATAAAAGCAAGGAATTTGTTAAAGAAATAGTGGATGAAAATTATGAAAGACTACATGTAGAAAAGCCACCTCAACAAATACCAAACAGCAAATATTTTTTTTTAAAAATTCACATTGTAGAAAATGATGGGTAAAGATATTTTAAAAGCCACCAGAATATATGTTATCTATACAGGTAAAGCAGACTGACATTAGCAACAGTAGGAACAGAAGACACTAGAATAATGGCATCAAAGAATTCTATACCCAGCTAAATTGTAATCGAAGAATGCAGGCACATAATGCTGTTTTTAGATAATACAAAGAGAATTTATTCACTAAAAAGAAAATTGAGCAAAAGAAGGAGTGGAAGTAAGGAATACAGTGAGCAAAATAATTTTAAAAGCATATTTTAAAATCCGAATACTTTTAAAACTTATTCTTTTGTATGATAATGTATATGGTAGAAACTTCAAAAGGTACAGGGTGCATATGGTGAAACGTAAATCTCCCTTTGTTTCCTCACTCCCAGGGGTGCATTTTCTCTTGCCAGAGGCAGCTACTTTACTAATCTTCCAGGAGGTTATTCTATGCATCTAAATACATTTTGATAATTTTTATAAAATGAGGATATTGTAGCATTAAAAGCAAAAAACTAATAAAATATTAGACAATAGGAAGAAATACAAGAGTGAGGAAGAGTACAGAGAAATTAAAACATTTTAAGTTCCTTTTCAGTTTGAGAAGAGGCCACAGTTAAGTTTAAACATATTAAAAAGTTAAAGCTGATTTCAGCTTCTGTCCAAGATGGAGTAACAGATTAGATTATCCTCCTTCATGAAACAACTAAGAACCTGAACAAATCATAAGAAACAATAGATCTTAAGATATTGGACATGAGTCGGTGAAGAACATTGATCCTTGAGAGATGGGAAATAAATGAAATTAGCTTTATGACTGCCCCGGCTTGCTTCCTTGAGAAAGGGAGCACAGAGAAGGAGAACCACGCAGAACCCTGTGCTTTTCCTGAGTTCAGGAAATGGAGCTAGGAGTCCAGAGAGGCTAAGGCAGCTAGAATTCACAGAGTACTAGAAAGGAAAGCTAGCTGCACAGAGAAAGAATTGCAGAGATCTGCAGAGGGTCACTCTTGAGTATCCAGGTGAGTGCCAGTTAGCTTATACAGGTGAGAAAACTAGGCAAGGCCAGGGAAAGAACTACCCAAAAGGAACTAAGGGAATAATACTTGGTGTTAACATAAATCCAAGCTTAATTTCTGTTCATGATAGCAGTTTGAATGCTAAAAAAGGTTTTGCCTTGTTAGTTAGGAAAACTAACCCTAGACTTATAGCTAGGAAAATAACTCATAAGGAGAGTAAAAACTAATAAATACTGATTCAGATAATGACACAGATGATAGAATTAGTAGGCAAGGATTTTATAACAGTTATTAACCCAAATCAGTAATGATATTAAATGGAAATATGCTAAATGTTCCAGTCGAGTAGGATAGACTGGATTTTAAAGAAAAAATGGTAATCTATTTGCTGTTGAAAAGAGTAGCAACTACAATATAAGGATGCAGAAGTTTGCGAGCAAAAAGATGGAAACAAACATACCTTGCATTATCCAAACTACAGTGTAAGAACAAAACTAATAGAAAGCTAGTGATAACTTGCAGGGTAGAGGAACTGGGTTGTGTTTGGGAAGAAGCATTTGGGAGTTTTTGACATTAATGATTGTTATATAGGTATTTGCTTTATAAAAATTTGTTAGCTCCACACGTCGCTATTTTTTTTAAATTAAACCTTATTTTTCAGAACAGTTTTAGATTCACAGCAAAATAGAGCAGAAAGTGCAGAATTTTTATATATCTCCTGTCCCCACACATGTACAACTTCCCGCACAGTTTGACATCCTGCACCATAGTGGTACACATTTGATTTTTATACACTTTTCTGTATAAGTATTCTATTTCACAATTTTTTTTTTATAAAGTAACAAAACAAAATAGTGGCTAACCGATAGCCTAGCCAGACAGTAAGTCATTTGGAGACAGTTTTTCTCTATAAAAAAGTAAATCGTTTTCTTATTTCATGACATATAAAAACATCCAAACAGATTAAAGACCTAAAGGAGGGAAAACAAGTTTTAAAACTTTTAAGAGAAAACATAGGAAAAATTTCTGTGACCTTATGTTACAGAATGATTCTTAAACAAGACACAAAAATTGAAACTAAAAGAAAAGATTGATAAATTTGACTATGTAAAAATTTGAAACTTAGAATAATAGACAAAGGATTAAAATGCAGACTATCTAAAAATCTACAGATCTTTAAGAACCCAATATAAAACTAAGGGTGCGCAAAAGGAATTCAGAGAAAACAGTTATATAAAAATATATTTGACTTTTGTAGTTATCAAGAAAATAAAATAATAATGAGATCATGTTTCACTTATTAGATTGGTGATGTAACGAAGACGAAATGGAAATTCACTATTTACATGGAAATATAAATCAGTACAGCTTTTTGGGAAAAATCATATCTAGGAAAATTAAAATGAAAATTAAAAATACTCCTAACATTTTTACTTCTAAGCATATAAACTGGAGGGAGTTCTCAAGGAAATTGTGTAAGAATATTGTATCATTTTTTGTCATAGTAGAGAAAGTTAACTGCCTAAATGTTTTCAAGACTAGATCAACTAATGTATGATATTTATTAAGTAGATAAAAGTGAATAAAAAAGTAAAACTATATAGTTTTCCTCAGCCATTAACTTGGATTATTTTGATGGTAGGTTAAGTGGGTACAGTATATGCCTCTTCAGCTCTGTATCAACAGACTCGCATCTCTGGAATTTTTTCTCATGTGATCATTATTACTGATATTTCCCCAAATTTAGATTTTTTTCTTAGACATTTACTTCTCTGAATCTACTATGAGGGGAAAGTAGCATTCAAAATTGTTTTGCTCTTTCATTTTCTATTATTTTTTATAGGACTAATGTTTCAAGCCAAACTCCCTCTGCCAAAAGAAGTTTGGGATTTCTTCCTCAGCCAGCTCCTCTTTCTGTTAAAAAACTGAGGTGTAACCAAGATTACACTGGCTGGAACAAACCAAGAGTCCCACTTTCTTCTCACCAACAGCAACAACTACAGGGGTATGTGAATCCTTTTATTTTGCTTTCTTTTTGTAAAGTAATTTAACTGAAGTATGTGTTGATGGATGTGAAAAATAACGACGGAAGGAGTCATACTGAGTACAGTTCTAAAATATTTGCTTATTTATTAAAGATTTATCACATCCATAAATAATAAGTCCATTTTCTGGTTCAATTTTTGAACTTTGGGGGAAAAAAAAAATATATATATATATATATATATATATATATATATATTGCACTTTCTTCTCTGCATACCTGTTCTTGTCTCTGAGCCTCTTCTTTTCTGCTCTGTCTTCCAAATGTTTACCCTTCAGTTTAATTGTTTATTTCCTTTGTTCTTCATTCTGATTGGTCTGCCTCAAATTGTTATCTCGCTGTCTCCTTACCAGACAGCATTCTTATATTAGTCTCATCCCATTTTGTGACCATCTTTCATCCAGATCTTGTCATACCTTGATCTTGTCTCATTTTTTTTACTGCCTCCTTTTGTGTATTTTATAGTTTCCTTCAGAGTCTTTTGACGTCCTCGTGAGTTACTACTCACCCTTGGTGCTCCATGTTCCCTGTCTACCTGCAGTGTTTCTTTAATTTCTGTACAGAACTTTCACCCATCTCTAGAAATATAGCTTTTTTTTTTTCGGACTTCTTCTAGGAATTAGAGTGTACTATTTCAAGTAGGCTGAGTACTCAGGACAAAGGACTCCTTAAAAAAAAACGAGTAGAAAAACGCCAGGTCTAGAGCATCTCAGAGGCTGCATAATCCAGTGTTCTCACAAGTCCTCCAAAATGTATAAAGTGAATGAAGAATGCAAAAAAAGCACACATAACTTTCAGCATTCCTAGGATACAAAGAATTCCATCACCTTTAGTCTACCTTCTAAGTAGAGAAGCAAACCAAATTCTAGCAGTGTATCTGTTTTTCACTGTTTGAAGCCTGTGGGCGCTGACAAAGATAGGAGGCTTAAGAGAGTCCATGAAAAATATAGGAGTAGAAGACTTAGATGAGATACCGGAAAAAAATCACCGTAAGAAAGAGAAATTCAAATAGCAAGTACTATAATACTGAATATAGGTCTGGATCTTGGTAGTTCACAGCACTTTACAGGGAAGGGGCTTGAAAGTGAGTGATATCAGAAGCAACAGTCTCAAAAAAGCATTACTTATAGGGGAAAGAATCACCTAAATCTGGAGACTTGGTTTAGAAATAAGAAAAAAATGGGAGGAAAATTAAGAATTGTGCTGAAATAAAAGATAAACAAGACATGCCAACTCCTCCTTCTCTCCTACCACCACCACCACCACCATCACCAGCAGCCATTAAAGAAACCACTTAATTAACAGAAGAGGGTGTGCCTGAATTAGGAACCCTACCCACTAAATGAATATGAACATAAAAAAGCAGGCCAATTCCAGACAAAACTGTAGGGGGAAAAATAAAAAGAAAACATAAAATATTTAGACCATAAAAATCATACCCCTAAAATCAATGTGAACTGTAAGAAAACTGTTATGTAACACTCGAAATGTAATTAAATATCCCCAAACAAGCATTTGAAAATATGAAAAAGCACCATGAATCAGGGATTCAAACTGAAAATTAAAATGACCAGTCAAGAAGAAATGACAGTTGCTTGAAATGAGAAAAGATAAGAAGAAAGACATCGTATCAAAAATCGAATCTGATTAAACCAAATTCAAACAAAAATTTAGTAAGTGTCTTTGAAGGAAAACAAAAATAACCCAAGGGGCCAGAAATATAGAACCATAAACAGTAAGAGAGAAAATGATTGAACTGGAAAACAGGTAAGGAATATTTTATGTTAGATATAGTGTCTCTCAAGGGGAAAAAAAAGTGAAACAGAGCTAGTATTTAAAACTGTAATCCCAAAAAACTTTCCAGAAATAAAATTACTGAATCTGTAAATTGAAAGAGCCCTCCAGGTACCTGGAAAATTGAATGATCAAGATGTCTTAGTACAACTATTAGACTTAAAAGATTAAAGGAAAAATCCTCTGTGCCTTGAGTTTCAAAAAGATAAAATAATTTACAAGGGCAAAAGAAATAGACTGACACCAGACTTCTCAGAGTCATCATTCAAACAACAAAACAACATCGTTTTCAAGAAACTTGATGAAAGAAAAGATAAACATAGATGTTATGCCAAACCAAGCTATCGGGAGTGCAAACTGGAGAAAATAAATTTTGAAATGAAAGAACTCAGAATACTGTGTTATAAGTGTGCTCTTCCTGAGAGATACTGACAAAAAATAAATGGTGAACATTTCATACATTCAATTGTAGAGCTAAGACTAAAACAATAGTGGGTACACATATAAAAGGATGGTATATAAACATTAGGTCTTCTAAGAAGAGTACAATTGTAACTAAAAGAAAATGGAAAGGGAGAGACAAAGGGGAAAGTAGAATAATATAATTGTGTCATTAGTAATAGGCGTGAGTCAAAGGATGCCACTTAAAATAGCTAGGTAGTAAAAGAAAAGCTTAAGAAACAAGGGTTAAAGTCACAGTACAAAAATATAAAATCACATACAACCAGTAAAACAAAAAATACAAGCCTTCTTAAAACAAAAAGAAATATTTATAAAACACCAGATAACTAAGTAAAATTATAACATAAAATGGTAGAGTTAAGTCCAAATATATCAGTCATACCAAGAAATGTTATTGGGCTAATACATCTAATAAAGAAAAATATTTTCAAATTGGCCCACAAAGCAAAACCCAACTCTGCTGTATACTGGGGGTAATCCTAGAACAGTGATTTTAAAGTTTTAAAATAAAGGAGAGAGGTTTAGCTGCCTAATGGATACAGTAAGAAAGTAGAGATTGCAGTCCTTATACCCAATAAAGAAGAATATGTAAGGACATAAAAGATCTAAACAACATAATCAGATAGATGTATAGATATATATTAAGTGCTATCTCTTACAATAGAGGATATGCATTCTTTTCAAACACATATGGGACACTCACAAAAATTAATCATATATTACAGCACAAAGGAAAAATCAGTAGGCCTCATAAAGTAGAAATAATACAGTCAATATCTTTTAATCACAGTGAAATAAAATTAAAAATTAAACTAAATGTCAAAAAAGTACTTTCCAAGTAGAAACTCTAAAAATCCCATTAAATTACCCTAGGCTCAAACACAAATTACAGATATTCTGAAGATGAATGATAATGAAAACACTATATACCTATAGGAAACTAAATCAGTAATCAGAGGAAAATTTATAGTATTAATCACCTATATCAGTACAAATGAGAGTGAATAAATAAATTCCGAACTCAAAAAAAAAAAAGAACTCAAAAAAAAAAAATAGAACAAAGTAAACCAAAGAAAGCAAAAGCAAAACAATAAGGTAAAAATTAGAATTGCATGAGGTAGAGAACTAAAAAATAGATTTTATTAATAAATCAAAATATGGACTTTTGAAAAAATTTAAATCATTACCCTTTGAGTCAAGATTAAAAGGAAAATACAATAAGATGGGAAGGGAGAAATAATTATTAATATAAGGGAAGTTTTTAAAATCATTTGAGACTATTTTGTACTTCTCTAATCAAAAAGAATGAGAAAACTTAGTTAAAATGGGCATAATTATCTCAGAAAATATAGTTTACTTAAATGATTCTAGTAGAGGTTTAAAAAATATAGTTTACTTAAATGATTCTAGTAGAGGTCCATAGAAGAAAAAAGAAATCTATAAAGGAGCTCCTACACAAAAAATGCACTGGACTCAAGTATTTCCACAGGGTAATTCTTCTAAATCTTTAGAAAGCAGAAAATCCCAATGCCATGCACATTGTTTCAGAGCATAGAAAATGAAGGAAAGTGTCCAATACTTACTTTTTAATTTAAAAAAAAATTTATTAGGGTGTAATTGACATATAGCATATTCGTTTCAGATATACAGCATAATGATTTAAATATTTATGTATGTTGCAAAATGATCACAATAAATGTACTTAACCCTAGTCACCTTAAATAGTTACAAAGTATTTTTTTCTTGTGATGAGAACTTTTAAAATTTATTCTCTTAGCAACTTTTGATTATGTAATACAGTACCATGTTGTAAATTATATCCCCATAACTTATTTATTTCATAACAGAAGTTTGTACTTTTTGACCCCCTTCAACCATTTCCTCCCCCACCCCCTTGCCTCTGGCAACCACCAGTTTGTTCTCTGTATCTATGAGTTTGTGGGGTTTTTTGTTTTTCTTTGCTTTTTTTTTGGTTTTTGTTTTAGATTCAGATATGAGTGAGATCATATGGTATTTGTCTTTTTTTTTTATTTCACTTAATGCCCTCAAGGTCCATCTGTGTTGTTGAAATAGCACAGTTTCCTGTTTATGGCTAAAGTGTATGTGTGTGTCTCCTTACATTTTCTTTATCCATTCATCCATTGATGGACACTTAGGTTGTTTCTACATCTTGGCTATTATAAATAATGCTGCAATGAATATGGGAGGCATTTATCTTTTCAAATTAAGCACTTTCATTTTCTTCATATACCCAGAAATAAAATTGCTGGATCATATAGTAGTTATATTTTTAATTTTTTGAGGAGCCTCCATACTGTTTTTCATAGTGGCTGTACCAATTTATAGATCCACCAACAGTGCACAAGTGTTTCCTTTTTTTCTACATCCTCACCAACATTTGTTATTTCTTATTTATTGATAGCCATTCTAACAAGTATGAGGTGATAGCTCATTGTGGTTTTGATTTGCATTTCTCTAATGATTAGTAATGTCGAGCATCATTTTGTGTACCTCTTGGCCATCTGTATATCTTCTTTGGAAAAATGTCTATTCATATCCTCTGTCCATTTTTTAATCAGTTTTGTTGTTGTTGTTGTTTTGCTATTGAGTTGTATGAGTACTTTATATATTTTGGATGTTAACCCTTATATATGATTTGCAGTTATTTTTTCTCATTCAGTAGGTTTCCTTTTTATTTTCTTGATGGTTTCCTTTGCTGTGCAGAACCTTTTATTTTGCTATAGTCCCACTTATTTACTTTTGCTTTCCAATACTTACTTTTAATGAAGTAAATATAAGTCTGATCAGGTAGCATCAAAGAAATTTACAAACCAATATCATTTATGAATATTAATGCAAGAACTCCTAAGTCAAATATTAGTGAACAGACTTCATTACTGTGTTAAGAAAATAATATAATATGACGAATGGGTTAATACCAGGATTGCAAGGGTAGTTGAATATCAGGGAATCTATTAATATAATTTACTATATTATAAGTATAAAGAGAAAATCATGATTTTCTTCACTGATGTTGAAAAAACGTGACAAAATTTAATACACATTTTTTATAAAAATGCTTGCAAGCATAGGAATCAGTGGGGCACTTCCTTGGTTATATACCTAAATCCTAAAACCAGTATTTTGCTTAAATTCAGGAAAAAGTCAAAGATGGTGCTGTCTTCTGTTTAATCTTTTATTGGAAATATTAGTCAATGCAGTTAATAAGAGAAAGAAAGTAGAGGCATAAGGATTGGAACTGAAGGACTTGGAAACTCTAGTGAATCATTGATGGAAGAAAGTATTTACCCAGATAGCAGGACTGAAAATTAACATACAAAAGCAATTTTGCTTGTTAATACAAATAACCAGTTGGAAGATAGAATGGAAGAGACTATTTCACAGATAAAATATATAAGAATAAATTTAACAAGGATTATTTAAAACCGAATGGAGACAACTATAAAACACCCCAGAAAGATACAAAGGAAACATAAATACAGGAAAAACATCCATTGTTTTTGGTTAGGACATCTTAGCATGATCGAGGTATAGTTCTTTCTAAAATAATTTGTAATTTAATATCCAAATAACCAACAAGTTAGACTAGTTGATATATTCATGTGGAAAAATATACATAGGAGAGTAGTTAGGAAAATACAGGAAAGAAATAACTAGGAGGGGAGAATAGCACTACCAGCTAGATATTTGAAATTATTGTAAAGTCAGTATGATTAAAATAGCTTGGTGCTGATACATGAACGGACAGATCGATGGACTTAGAAAGTCCAGATTATAGGGACAAAGAAGGATTTTTTAATAAATAGGGTCAGGATGACTAGCCATTTTGAAAAAGATGTATCTCTCAAGTACACAAGAATAAATTCCAAATTAATCAGAGTGCTAAATATAAAAAGTAAAACTCTTCAAATACTAGAAGTTGGGAGTGAATTTTTCTGTAACCTAGGTATAAGGAAAGGCTTTGTAACTGACTCAAAACAAGATTCAGGAAAAGAATAGATTGATAAATTTTCCTACATAAAAATTAGATTTTTCATTGCCAAAAACATAGACAAATTGGAAGCAAGTATTTGCAACATATAAATAAATATTCGATATCTCTAATATACAGAGAACTTTTAAAATTGAGTGGGGGAAGAAGACATCAGTAAAATGGCAGAGTTCCAAGGGCCCATCCCTTCACCAAAACTTTGAAATATCATGCAAAGCTATCAAAATCAACTGTGTCAGAAACTTTGAAAAACAAGGGTTAATGGCAATCAAGCAAACATTGAATCAAGAAAGAGGCAGAGAATAATAAAGATTAGAGCAGAGATATAGAAAATAGAAAAATAACAGAGAAAATAAAACCCAAAGTTGATTTTTTAAAAAGATCAACAAAATTGATAAACCTTTATTTTAGATAAATTGACAAAGAGAAAGAGAAGTCTCAAATAACTAAAGTCAGAAATGAAAGTGAGTACATTGCTACCAACCTTACCAAAATACAAAGGATTATAGGAGAATAATATGGTTAGAGGTACACCAACAAATTAAATAACTAGATGAAACGGACAAATATCTAAAAACAATGTAGAATTGTGCAGCTGTGAAAAAAAATGAAAAAAGGAAGGTGTATGAAGTCAAAACCAAAATGAGATATCACTTCGTACCCACTAGGATGGCCATAATTAAAAACAAACCTGAAATTAACAAAGAATATATTGATAAGTAAAAAAACCAAATTGCTAAAGTGTATTGCATAATATGCTACCTTTGTATAAGAAAGGAGGATAAATAAGAAAATATATATGTTTACTTTTATATAGATAAAAGATACTTGAAATGTTACATTTTATATAAAATATATTTAATATTTTACAAAGTATATACATGTATTTTGTTTTAAATTATAAAATATAATTTTTATGTATTATATAAAATATATGGATACTTCAGTTTTGATATTTATGTTGTTAAACCTTCCAAGTTCACTGATATTTCCTTCTTTGGTGTTTAATATGCTATTAATCTCATTCAATCAGATTTTCTTTTCAAATATTGTTTTTTATCTCTAGAAGTTTAATTTGGGGCTTTTAAAAATTAAGAAATGCTTATTTTTGCACCTTCTCTATCTAGACCTACTGAATCAAAAACTGTGGAGTTAGGGCCTTGCAATGAGTATTCAGTAAGTCCCCAGGCAATTCTAATGCATGCTGTACTGGAGAACCCCTACTCTAGTGAACATATTTCAGGAACTACCATCGTCTTCAGAAGTACTTTTATTTCATGAAAATTTCTTTCATTTTCAGCTTCTCCAATTTGGGAAATACCTGCTATATGAATGCTATTTTACAATCCCTATTTTCACTTCAGTCATTTGCAAATGACTTGCTTAAGCAAGGTATCCCATGGAAAAAAATTCCACACAATGCACTTATCAGGTAATTGTTATGTACTTACTAAGTAACTTTCCGCCTTATTCTTGTAGAATAATGGAGTTTTAGACACTTAAAATTTTATGTGTCGTTGTTAGCAGTCTTTAAAATATCACACCATCCAGTGTTTTGTAAAACATGCTAAACTTGTCTATTTTGTTTTACCAGACGCTTTGCACACTTGCTTGTTAAAAAAGATATCTGTAATTCAGAGACCAAAAAAGATTTACTCAAGAAGGTTAAAAATGCCATTTCAGCTACAGCAGAGCGATTCTCTGGTTATATGCAGAATGTGAGTACCAATTGTGTTTAAACACTTTAGCTATAGGGGAAATTGAAATGATTTTAGTGTGTTACCTGATTTTTAAAGTGAGATTTGTATATATGTGTGTGTTCATCACAAGTTGAAAAACTTGAGAACTTCTGGGAAGGTTCAGTATGACTCTTCTGTGTATTTTGTCATTTTAATAATAAAAATAGGGTTTGCCAGTACAGAAACTTGGGCTATCAAAGGCTATTTTAGAAAAATTACCTTTTTATAAAAACAAAGAAGTGATTCATTTATTTATTCCTGCTAATCCAACTGATTGTAAAGAATATAAAATTTCTTATTTGTTTTTATTCACAAATATGTACCATAAAATCATTAGAGTAAATCTGATCTTTTTTCTATAATGCTGTTGACTTCCCAGTGCTTTAGTTGTATAAATCACAATGTTGATAAACTGTTATTGTTTATCAGGAAATGTTTTGATCTGATTAAAGATATTTTGCCTTAGGATGCCCATGAATTTCTAAGTCAATGCTTAGACCAGCTGAAAGAAGATATGGAAAAATTAAATAAAACTTGGAAGACTGAACCTCTTTCTGGAGAAGAAAATTCACCAGATATTTCAGCCACTAGAGTATACACTTGCCCCGTTATTACTAATTTGGAGTTTGAGGTTCAGCACTCCATTATCTGTAAAGCGTAAGTAGTCTCCCAGAAAACTCTTTTCCCTTTTATGGCAAGTGATGAAAATGCTTTTATTCTTTATGGCAAGTGATTAAAACTCTTCTGAAGGTTTTAATGATCTCATCTTCCTGTGTCATGGGGAAACATCCTTTTTTTAGTGTCATCATCATCTGTAAAAATGCTTGAGTGAGAACTAAAGAGTACTTAAATATTACTTGGTCAAATGCCTTACTGCTGACGAAACAGTTAATTTTGACCTACCTTTTTTGGTGTGCGTGTGTGTGTGTTTTTTTTCTTTTAATCACTGTGTGGACTATCTAGTTCTTTGGGAATACTTTTTTTTTTTTTTTCCCCCTGCAAAGACTCACTCCTATTAGTTGCTTATTTTGTTGAACAAGATTTTTTTTTATTAAAAATAGGGGGGTTTTTTTTACAAAATTGATCAAAATTTGAATTATTTTTAACTTTTGCAGTGTTTTTAAACCATGTTTGCATTAGTTATTCAGGTTTACTTTCTACATGTAATTAATTTCCATGCTCATTATCTAGACTTCTATATGGTATACTTCATATCAAAAGGTTCTATTTTGATTAATCTTCTAATTATTGATAGTTCATCTCTGAATACATTTTCTTAAGAGAGAGTAGAATTCTTCACAGCTCCTATATAAGTTAGAATTATTTCTGTGGCTTTTACACATGACTTAATACAGAATTATTGAGTCACACATAGCCTTTCCCCCTCAACATGTTACATAGACTGTTTTAGTGTATCCTGTTACTCTGTGTCACTTGGGAGAAGTCTGATTTTTTGAGTAACCTTTTTCTTCCTGAAAGTCTGTGTCTGCCTGCCTGCCTTCCTTCCTTTTTTTCTTTTCTCAGTTTTACTGTTTTACGTATAGGTATTGACACTTTTTGTTAATTTTGCTTTTAATGTGATGGGGCTTTTCATCTGAAGATTTGGAGTTTTCTTCAGCTCAAGAACACTGTTCTCTAAATACTGCTTCTCTTCCATTTGTTCTGGAATTTTCTTTTGAAATACTCAATAGCCATGTATTAGCTTTTCATTCTCTGTCTTCCACATGTATCTGTTTTTCTTAGGTTGCTGAAAATAGTAGTGTTCACTGAGGTCCCTTCCAGCTATAATATTCTAGTATTTTTGACTAGAATTTCAAACAGCCATGTGGACAGTATAAATACAGTAGTTTTGCAATCACTAGTCTGTGACTTTCTTACCTTCATTATTTCTTCAGCTCTTTTTTCCTCCAATAGATAAATTATTTTTTAAAGAAAAAGTCCAGGTTTTACAAATACAGCTCATTTTCTTATAAAAGCTAGAGAGCCCTTAGCAGTTACTTATATTATAGACAGCCATCTTTCCCTTTCTTTCAGTGCACTTTACAAACAAAATTTGTTCGAGTTAGAGAGAGAAGCAGAGTTTTTTATTGTGATTTAATTTTGAGGGTACCAACCAAAGTTTTTTTTGATAGGAAAATTTCAGTTGCCTCTGATAGAAATGACTGCAGGCAGCACAGGAAGAAAGTCCATATCATAGTGTTGGCTGCCTGACTGATGCTGCTGGCACAGTGCGGCTCCAGTTGTGCAGCCTAGATGTCAGGTGTGCAGTTGAGGTGTGTGCACCAGGGCATGAGGTGGCATAGCTCATGGATGTAGGCCTAACAGGCAGCCAGCCTGAACAGTGGCCCAGGAGTTCGGCAAGTCCAGGAGGTGATAAGGTTCTGTGGGGCCACAGCAGCTGTGGTACATCTGTCTCCTCAAAGTCCTTGCGTTAGTTGCTTTATTAGTAATTTTCTTTAAGACAGTTCTTTAAACACAAAATAGTTTCTGCTGAAGGAGGTTTTCAAGTACCTTATTTTCCTCAAATTGTAATTTTTCATATTTAGCCTTTTGTCTCATCTGGCTGTAGGTTAGTTTGGCCAGTTTGCCAAATGTACTTCTTTTTATTTTTTATTTTAACTATTATAGTTTAAATCGATTGGTATTCAATTATCATAAGGCATTTCAATATATTAATAACATTGAATACTAAGAATTATGAAGTCTCCATTTGAAGAACTTAAAATATCTAAAATTAAGTTCTTAATGTTTCTCATAAACCTTCTGCAGTCTTCCCTATCTTGGTAGTGACCGTTTCAGAAATGTGGTGTATTTCTTAGTTCTTTCTCTTGCACCCCATATCATATTGTCAGCAAATCCTTTCAGCTCTTTACAATACTGCTAGAATCTGACATCTTTCTACTACCTCCACTGCCATCACTCTGGACCATCATCTCTTGCCTGGTTTTTGCAATACCTTCTAAACCGGTCTCCGTGTTTCTGTCCTTTTCTTTCTGTATTCTGTTTTAAACACACTGGAATGATTCAATTAAAATGAAAGTTAATTAATGGCAACCCTCTGCTGTGTAACCCTTAAAATAAAAGCTGAAATCCTTACTGTGATCTTTAAAACCCATTTACTCTGCTTTTCAGCATCTCTTCTCCAGTGAATTCTCTGACTTCATCTCCTACTGCTATTCCTCTTGTTCATTCTGTTCTAATCAAACTAGCTTACTTGCTTTTTTTAAAAATGCCAGAATCCTGGTACTTCAAGTCTTTTCACATTTTAAGAAAGTGCTTAAATACTTGCAATTGAGGTTTTGCCTCTGTTGATTTAGTAAGGGTTAAGGTAGCTTGAGAAAGGTCTTAAATGTTATATATTTCTTATACCTAGTCATAGTCTGAAACAGAGTAATTTCAGACTAGTACCTGATAAGTTGCCAGTACCTGATAAGTTCTATGTGGGAACAGTGTTTCTGAAGTATATTTGTATTTATTTAATATTGCAGTTAGACTTCTAAATGGTTATATTTGTCTTCTTTTATTTTAACAGATGTGGAGAGATTATTCCCAAAAGAGAACAATTTAATGACCTGTCCATTGACCTTCCTCGAAGGAAAAAGCCACTCCCTCCTCGTTCAATTCAAGATTCTCTTGATCTTTTCTTTAGGGTAAGTAATATCTTTTCAGTATTGTCACATAACTAAATTTTAAATATCATAGATAATTGAATTTGAAAAGAAGTTTCTTTAAGGCAGAGTTTGGACAAAATTACTTTCAGGGAAAACAAATGAGAAATGTTTATAAATATTATTAAAAGCTTGATAAATCTAATTGTTAACTTATTGAAGAAAATTGATTGCTTAAGTAGATTATGCATTTGACTCAACAGCAAATGTTTTAGACAACCTTAGAAGCAGTTATTTGTAAACAAATATTAGTTCGAAGCATATTAAGTGACATATGCTAAAACTGGGTAGTGTGGATTAAAATCGAAGACAATATGTAAGTTAAGATCTAAGATCTGAGAAATAAAAAAAAAAAATCTTTGCTTCTCCTTAGGTTGTATGTACCCTATTAGAAACAGAAAAGTCAGTTTATCCAAAGCCGTAAATAAATATTTGTGTCTGTGATAAGTGTTATAGATATTCTGGGGCATATTGAACCTGTCGTGTAGCAGTCCTTACAACTGATAGAAATGTGTCAGAATCATCCTTTGTAATAGTGGTTCTTGTTTTGTTGTGGCAAATAGGCAGGGTTGTCTTCCTAAGGTTAAAAAAAAATTTCTGTTCTTTAAATGATGAACATTTAGCTTCACCCAAAGATAAATACTCTGCTTTCTTTTTTGTTTTAATCATTCCTTACTTACTATTCCTGTTATTATCATAGAATTTGAAGATTTTCCTATGTATCTTTACTCCCATTTTTTAAGGATTTCTTGTTTCAGTTTTCTCTAGGTAATGATATCCACCCCAAACTTTGGTCCTTTTAGAGCAGTTGTTCTTAGTGGGCTGTCACCAGAAGATTGAGTTCCATTATAAGAAAGGGGTAGAGTTACACCTAACAGACCAGGAACTCCGCCTAACCTGAAGGTGATCTTATCTCTGCTATGGCCAAATGTTAAGTCTGGATATACTCTTGGCAGTGGTTCTTGTGTACCCATGGGGAAAAGGTTGAGAATCTGCTACTGTAGAGACTAGTTACTGTCATAAGTGGAGATGTTTCCGTGTTAAAAAAGGAAATTAGGAATTCTGAAATAGGGTGTGGTATTATAACTATTTTGAGGATTAGGTCTTAATATAGTAAGGTTTGTGACTCTAGACACAAAATTTAAACTGGTTAGAGTTGTCATTCCACTGAAGATTAGTAGCATTTAATGGGGTATTGTTCATTCAACTTCATACTTCTTTATTTTTCCCTCTTGTCTTTTTACAGGCAGAAGAACTTGAATATTCCTGTGAGAAGTGTGGGGGGAAATGTGCTCTTGTCAGGCACAAATTTAACAGGCTGCCCAGGTAAAATTAATTGCTCTTGAATTTTTTTCTTTGAAGTACTTACAAATATTACTGAATAAGTGAGGTTTACCAGAACTGATTGGTAAAGAAGGTCAGCAGAGCCGAGCTATGAAAAGGGCAGAAAATAGAAAACTAGGATGCATAAGAAGGGAAGAGGATTTGGAATGTTAAAGGAATTTGAGAGTTCCAAAAAGATGGCAGCAAGAGGATGTGAGTGGTGAGGCCAGAATAATGATAGGGACTAGCTAGCAGATTTTTAATTCAGTAATGTATAATAATCAGGTATAATCTGTTGTCCTGCATTGTGCATAGCTTCTTTATCTTACCCCAGACTTTCAGTAAAAATCTGTAGATAGATAGACATGCGTGCCTAAAAACAAAATAGAGTAATTTTCTGCAGTTTATGCATTCCTTTATTCAGAGGATCTTATAAATTGATAAGTTTTCTGTAATGAGAATTTCAAATTAGGAATGAAACTAAATTGTATTAGTTCTCTGTAAACAAATATAAAACCAAACTAGTTAGAAAAATTATGATATGATTATAGAATTATAGAATAGCTCTTAGGTCTTTCCAGACTAGATCTCAACCACAAACAAGGTTCTTCTTAACATTAAGTATTTATATGGCACTTTGCCTGCAGAGTGCTTTACTTTCTTTTATTAGCTTCAATTTTTCTAAGACTAAATGTGGAGTTTCTGGAACCTAGCCCCTAGAGACTAGTTCTTTTACACTCCATAATCTGTTCCTTTCTAGAAAATGAGTTTCTTTTAAAGAAAAGACTTTCTAAATCATAGCACTAGTATTGTTAACCATAGTCTGTATTTCTTACTTAAGGGACTTATTCTTTTCGATTCGTGAATATTTTGAAGTAGGAGGGTGTAGGGGAAAAAAATATTGAGGGGGATTTTTCTCCTTTTTTTTTTTTCTGGTAGGTCACCTGTGTTAAAAGTTAATTTATTCTAAACTTACATGAAATAGAAACCATTGTATCATAAATCCTAATTATTGGACTCGCTTCACTTTGTTCATTTCAGTATTAAAACCAGTCTTTTATTCTTGAAGTGTCCACTATCTTTATCAAATCTGTTAATTCCTAGTCTACCTCATCTTTACAGATCAGTGCTTTTTAACTATACCATCTCTGTCTGTTTTATATTACCTTTTATTTTGGTAGGATTACGTGAAAATTTAGTCAAAATATTTGACATTAGTTTTAGTCTGTTCACATCAGCTGTGTCCTCGTATTCTCTCAGTTGTGAATTTGGATGTTAGGAATTCTAGCATGCTTTTTAAAGAGAAATACAATTGATAACTTCAACTTACAAATTTTTGAGTTTGTAGCTTCTGTGATGAAGGCATATGTATATGGTAAGAAAGGAAACAGCTTTCCATAAATCAGACATTATTTTTGCCTAGAATTGAGGTTTATTCCCATAAGAGTTCTGAAATTAAATTGTTCTTATAGACTGTGAAGTATATCTAATCCATCAGGCAGAGGCTATGTTCTATATCAGAGGTGAAAAGGTTGCCACAGTAGTAACTAAAAGGAAGTAATTTTATACAGCTAAAAGCTTTTTCAGACCCACAAAACAGATATGCCATAAAATTTTGTAGAACTTTTTTCTAAGTAGAGAAAATTTTTATATTTCTTTCTTCAGACAAAATGCTACTGAAATAAGAAAAGTTCTTGTCAGAAATCATCTTAAAGAAAATCAATGTTCACCATCAGACATAGGGCTGTTTTAACACTCGAAATTATCATTAATGGTTATATAACACCTAGTTTTTTTAACTATATGGCATTGAAGTTAAATAATTTAAGGATTTAACCCACTATCAATATATCAGTATCAGCATTTAAGAATATGGTATTTTTGTGTTATGTTTTATTTGGTGTGTATGGTTTTTTTTTTTTTTTTTTTTAGGAATACTGTAAATATTTTACCCGAACCTCATTAAGCTACCCAACGCCTGTGATTTTTATTTGTGTTCCTAGTACCTAGCACAATGCCTACACATGGCAGGTATTCAGTAAATGTTGTTTGGCCAAATCTTTATTTAGTTTGGACAGATGTATTTTTTAAATCAAAAGCTGTCTAACATAGTCAGTTGCAGTGATCTTTTTTCACCTATAAGAGAGCTACCTCTATTATGTATGACCTAGTAATGTCATCATCTCCTGTTTTTCAGGATCCTCATTCTTCATTTGAAGCGATATAGCTTCAATGTAACTCTCTCACTTAACAACAAGATTGGGCAGCAAGTCATCATTCCAAGATACCTGACCCTGTCATCTCACTGCACGGAAAATACAAAATCACCATTCACCCTTGGGTGGAGTGCACATATGGCAATGTAAGTCCTTGAGAGGTAATTTCTTTGCCTTTTCTTTTGAAAGGGAAAGGCTTTAGTATCTGATCAAAAGAATGAACTAGATAAAAAAACTCTCAGGTAAAATTGGACCAAGAAGGATTTTGGGATGTTGTGTTAAATTACTGCCTGATTGAAGTAATTGTAGTAATAAATTGAGGTAATAAACTGCTTAAACAAAATTCTTCCAAGTACATTAGTTGCCTCTCATAATGAGTTACCTTTGTGAAATGTTCTTACGCTTTTTAGATCACAAGGAGATAATTTGATACATTTTGGGAATATAAACTTAATTTGCATGCTTATAAGAGTCACCTGAACACTAAAAATATTGATTCCTGTGTTCTTTCCCTAGAAGTTCTGTTTAATTAGATCTAAGATAGCGTTTGGGAATCGATATTTTTAACAAATGCCTTTGCTTACTCTTTAGGATATGTAAATTTGGGAAACAGTATAGTAAATGTTATGCTAGAGTCCCAAAAATAGATTGTGTCTTCATAAATGTATTATCACCAGTGAGAGTGAAGAACTTAAGTGGCTGCTAGAAATTTTTCCAGGAGAAATGAAGTAACTTTTATTTTTGATTTTGCTTCATCATGTATGCTGAGAAAACCTGAAGACTTCTCTAATGTTGCTCTTTCTTCTGAATACTTGCATTACTTTGGAGCCATATACTTTAGTTCTTTTTATATACTTGAACTTTAGTTTGATAGAATCATAAGGTTTAGAACTTTAGAAGTGAAAAAGATTTTAGAGATTTTGTCTGAGTTCTTAATTTTGCAGAGGAGATCCAAAGAAATTAAGTAATTTTCTTAAGGTCATATAGTTAGTAACTGGAAGAGCCAGGTCTCTTGGCTAAAGTGGAATAATAGACATTTCAGAAAGTGAACATTTGCCGACATGAATTGATGCAGTTTTGTAAAATGTATTTCTCCTTGGGTTAGTTATTGAAATATACATCACATCATATAAGTTTACATTAAAGGCCTTAATGGATCTACTAATAAAGACATGTTCCCAGAGAGTCTTAGTGTTTCTGGATTTTCTCTTACGGCCTTTCTTTGGAATAGGTGTGGGTTTTTGGTTTTTGTTTTGTTTTGTTTTGTTTTTTGATTGTTGGGTGTTTTGTTTTGTTTTGTTTTGTTTTGTTTTTGTTTTTGCTTGATGCAGCTGCCCTCTGCTGGATAAGTTATTACTCTTTCTGGCAATGTAGGCTCTTTAAGACTTTGGACAAATTCCTTGACCTATCTGTAGGGAAAATAATATGGTGGTTGTGAACATTAAATGAGGTAATAATATACACGAGTTCTTACTACAGTCCCTGACATCTAGTAAGTCTTCAATAAATGAGAGCTATTATTATTTTATTGCCTAAAAGTAAAGAACTAAGACAAGATAATTTTTCCCAAGTTCTTTTCATATGCATTACATTTGACTTCGTTTCCAATGCTGTTTAAATATTTAGGTCACTAGATCAGGAGAGGCCAGAGATGGTATTTTGTTTTCTCTTTTGGCTTCTATTGCTAGTAAAAGTATTATAATTGTTTCCTTTTCAAGAGGATATATATGGGTCAGTAGTAAAATAATTCATTTTGTAAGTTAATATATTTTTGATATTGTAATTATATATATTATATATTTTCTAATTTTCTGAAGTTCTAGACCATTGAAAGCCTGTCAAATGGTGAATTCCTGCATCACCAGCCCTTCTACACCTTCAAAGTGAGTTATATTTCTTATGTACCCAGAATTTGTATTTTTAAGGATTTGACTTACCCTAATTTCCAAGAGGATCCCCTCCCCTTTTCTTTGTTTCTCTTGTTGCATGATAACTGCTCTGTATTACTATACTTTGGAATTTTCCTGAATCTGTTTTAAATTATAATCTAGGGTCTAACAAGTTTTTATCAGTGAAACAACTTTAAATAATCCTCTCAAAACGTTGTTCTGAAACTTCTTAAATCATGTGTTAATATGTAAAATTTTCATCCTAAAACTCTAGAAATTGACTGATGAGGAGGAATTTTAAGGATTGAAGGGATGAAATAACCTCTGTTGGTGTAAAGCACCATTCTTCAGAGATACACGTGGAGATCCCAAAATGTCTTTTTATCTGTTGCTAGCCAGTCTGGGACTTCTTTCTTAGACACCGAAATGGAGCTGTTCTGAATGGAGATAGGAAAATAAACACACACTGGAATGTAGCTGTTCTACAAATGTTTTATTGTTTTGTTTTGTTTTTTTATTTTGCTTAAGACCAAGAAGGGAAGCAAATACTTTTTTTTAATATACCTCCTCTGTGATTAAACTAGAACCACAGTTCCTGATTAGACAATTCTAAATGACTTGCTTGTCATTGGTCTTTAAAATTAGTTCTTCTAAAAATTTGGTGACCCAAAGTACTTTTAAAAAAGAGACACTTTGTTGTTTAAGGGCTTTGGGGGGGTCTTATATAACCATAAAATGACATTTGGGAACTGCTATTTTCTTTTCCTCCTGTTAATTATTTTTCAGTGCAATTAAAACCAGATGACTAACATGACTAGAAATCTGAAATGGTACCGATATGAATACTCTTGCCCGTTCTCAAGATACAAATGAGCAATACCACTTGGCTGCTTAGAAAGTGAGCAAGTGATGCATTTACAGGATGAATATTTTTCATTACTACAGGCAAGCTGCCTTCTGTGAATATAGTAACTATTAATGGAATGCACTCTTTATGTACCAGATCACTATAGTTTCAAGAAAGAGGTGGTTTCATTGGGCATCATTATACTTGGCATGGTCATCTGTTCTCCAGGGTCTATTGGTATGAGAATTTGAGAGCTGGTCAATAAAGGATTAGGCCCTAGAAGATCTGTCATGCCGATCAAACTTAAAAGAGGCTGAGTTATGAACCAGAATACCATTAGTTCTTCTACAATGTCCTTTGTCACATTTGACCCTGGTACATTAGTAGCCAGGTGTCACCCTCCTTCACAAAGTATGTACATGGATAAAAAAAAAATTAATATGTTCAGTTTTGCTTGGTAAGCATGAAATCAGAAATGAAGAATTAAGATGGCTAATTGGCTATTTCTAAGTTATACTAAAACCCTTTTGAAGACATAATGGGAGGCTATTCAAGTGTTCAGGCTAGAGTGCAGTGATATCCTGGCTGCTCTCAGCCACAGACTATATATTTGGGCTTATCACTGACCACTTGCCTCTTTTCTTTGATCTACATTGCTATGCAGTTCTCCTGGTTTCCATTGTGGCCTCTTATTTCTTGGTGCCATCATTCTATATGTTTATTTACAGTTTTCACCTTGAGATTAATTGCATTTTTCCAATTTCCATTTTACTTTTTTTTAGTATAGCATATGAATTTATGTTAACCTCCATCAAAGAAAGTTTGTGCTCTTTGACCTTTACCACTTTTTCCTTTAGTTTATTTTCAGCTCACTTAGAAGACAACACAGTAACACCTTACTTATCTGGTATCATTGAAGAATGATATTTGATATTCCACGTAAATGAAGCTTGCCTTTTTAAGTGTTAATCTTAAAATTTTTTAACCATTTTAGGTGGCTATGTATTCTATGACTTTAGAGAATTCCATACATTTTAAATAAAATATACTGAAGATACCTTAATTATATTGTAATGACTTAGAATTAGCATTATGACCATCAGTTATACACTGTGTTTTCATATGCTATTGCCCTCAGAGGCTCTTAATCTTACAATACAGTTTACCTTTACATTAATTGACTTTATAATTCTTTTTTGCCCTTTTTGTGGTTATTCTCTCTCACTTCTTAGCTCTCATTTCTTGATGAACTTGCTACGTTATTTAATACATCACTTCCTGGGAAAAAAGGGTCCCTGTCTAAAGAGTAAAGTGCATGGGCTTTGAAACTGCTGCCTTCCTCAGAAGCCTTTTTTCTTACTTTTGAATCCCTGTGTTCTGGAAGGTAGAGGTTGCCAGAAGTCTGACCTACATATAATGGATAAGTGGAATGTTACTGTTAATTTTAAAATACATGAATCATAATTTAAAAGATCAAAAATTAGTCCTCATGCACTCTGTTGTCAAAAACATTTATTCATTGCTATGTCTGCATGCTTTCAGTAGAGTACTTGTTTTATAAAGACAATAACAAACTTCTTTGGGGTTGATCATTAAAAGAAAAAAGGCACAAAGTGTGATTGGTTTACTGATGATATGTAATAGCGTAAGAGTTGTCTCATTTTCAAAGCATGACTCTTTTGGAGTGGGACAAAGGTAATGCATAAATATACCTTTTTGATATATCTTTTTTTCTGTTAAATAATTTTCTATAATAGAAAAGCTTTTTGTTTTATTTTGTTATTTGTACATCAAAAGAATAACAAGGACAAATGCTTGTTTATCAGACTTATATAGGTTTTTTTTTTTTTTCTTAAATTATAGGAATTTCTCCTTCAAATCCAAGAGCTCCTTGGCTTTGTGTCTTGATTCAGACAGTGAAGATGAGCTAAAACGCTCTGTGGCCCTTAGCCAGAGACTTTGCGATATGCCAGGCTGTGAACAGCAGCAGGAAGACCTGGAAAAAGTAAGTAATTTCTTATCAAAATATCTGACAAGGATTTGTATAGCTCTTACTGTAGAAACAAATGCCTTTCATAATCAGCATCAGCACACTTAATACACAGATTACAAACTTAATGGATTTGTTCAAACACTAGTTTTAGAATGTACTTTCTGTAGCTACAAAATCAGTCTGTTTAAAGATGGATTGAGACTTTTTTTAATTGAAGTATAATTAACATATATTAGTTTCATGTGTATAACTTGAAGATTTGATATTTGTATATATTGTGAAATGATTACCACAGTAAGTCTGCTTAACATCCATTACCATACATAGTTACCACCCAAAATTCTTGTTCTTATAAGAACTTTTAAGATATACTCTCTTGGCTACTTTCATATATGCAATACAATATTATTAACTGTAGTCACCATACTGTACATTACATCACATGACTTATTTATTTTACAACTGGAGATTTGTACCTTTCGATCCCTTTCACGCATATACACACCCTTCACCACCCTCCTCTGGCAAACACCAATCTGTTCTCTATCTAAGAGCTTAGGGGTTTTTTGTTTGTTAGTTTGTTTGTTTGTTTGTTTTTAGATTTCACATATAAGTGAGATCATGTGATATTTATCTTTCTCTGTCTTATTTCACTTAGCATAATGCCCTCCCTGTCCATTTATGTTGTCATACATGGCAAGATTTCTTTTTTTATGGCTGAATAATATTTCATTTTACATATATATATGATATATATAAGTATATGTAAATGGGTAAAGAAGATGTGATTGATATATGTTGATATATATATATACACATATATATATATATCAATCACATCTTCTTTATCCATTCATATATATTTATCATATATATATCCGTTCATATATATATATATATGTGTGTGTGTATATATATATATGAATCACATCTTCTTTATACATTCATCTATAATTGGATGCCTGGGTTTTTTCCAGAATTGAGATATTTAAGAAATGAAAGTTGTAGATAAATTGCTTTCACCCGCTAACCTTCAAAACTACTTTTACATATGGATCTTCAAATAATTACTTGCTTTATTTTGGTACTAATGGTTAATATGGGGAAACCGTAATAAACATTTTACATCAACAGGCTAACCACATAAACTAAAGGTTTAAATAATGGGTGGGAAGGAATAACTACATTATCTTCTATCTTGACACATAATGATAGTTAATATTTTGAATATACAAGGAGTTTGCAGCATCTCATGCAACTGTTTGATTTTAAACCTCCTTTTTGGTAAGATAATTATTTTAGTAGTTTTTTTGTTTTGTTTTGCTTATTTATTGAAATTTCTGGGATAGTTCCAAGTAAAAGATTTACCAATTTCAGTTGTAAAACATTTGCTTGCTACATATCTACATTGCATTACAATCTCTAAACAAGCATATGAGAACAAATTGTCCTCAAGCTAGGAATATGTATATGTATATAGTCCTCAAAGTAAGAATACGCATACATGAGAAGGATTTGTTTATACTCCCTTTTGGAGAACTGTGCTATTATTTTTTTTCATATTTACATTTTACAATTCAATGAGTTTTTTTCCAGTTATAGTTGGCATACAATAACACATCTGTATAACTCACAAAGTGATCACCCCACTAAATCTAGCACCCTTCTTCCCTTTACATATTTATTACAACATTGTTGACTATTTTCCTTATGCTACACTTTGTTTCTGCATGTTTAGTCATTATTTTTTGTTCTAACTTGTTTCCCATCTTACTTTAAAGCTAGAGGTAGTTTGTGGTTGCCACCTTGAATGAGAAATCACATAAAGTCAGAAATTCCCCAAGAAACAAAAGTTATTCAGAAAATAACTTCAGAATATTTACATAATGGTGATGTAGTTTTTTCTCATTTATCAAAAAAAAAAATAAGACCTGCCAATATTTAAAAAGAAACATTAGGTATAGTGACAATATTTACAGTATAATCTACACACGCCAAAAATACTTGCAGTATTACCTCTGGTAGATTTTGGGTAAATTTATTTTATTATTCTTATGTATTTTCCACATTCTTACAAAGAGTATACTTAATATTATTATAATCAAGAAAATAAGCATATGTAGTTATTATCTCTATGTAGTTATTATTAAAAGAATATTAGGTTTGCTAGTGAGTTTATTATTAAATAACCCAAAGCATCAAAGAAAGGAACCTTTTTAGAAATATAATAAACTCACTTTAAACTCTTAAGATTAACATTTGTAGGCATGCTGGTTTCCTATAAAAGTAACTCTCTTTTTCAGGATTCAAAATCATGTAGACTAGAGCCTGATAAGTCCGAATTGGAAAACTCAGGATTTGATGGAATGAGTGAAGAAGAGCTTCTAGCAGCTGTTTTAGAGATAAGTAAGAGAGAAGCTTCACCGACTCTGAGTCATGAAGATGATGATAAACCAACCAGCAGCCCAGATACTGGATTTGCAGAGGATGATATTCAAGAAATGCCTGAAAATTCAGAGCCTGTGGAAACAGAGAAACCCAAAACAATCACAGAGCCAGGTAGGTTTAGTGAAAGTATCTGTTAAACAAGATACAACTGTGTTCCAAAGCCTTAAATAATGGGAGGTGAGATGGATCTGTATAATATATAACAACTAATAATATTTTCATGATATTTTTAACAGTTTAAAAAATGAGAAGTAAATAATGTAAGTAGTGCCCAGAGGCTAGTGCCATATCCCTTTAGGTGCACTTCAAAAGGAAAGGTAGGTAGTATTAGTGCATTTAGTAAATGTTTGTGTCAGTTTTGGAACACTTGTCTCTTACCACTGCTTTCTCAGAAATATGTGCAATTCTTTCTTCATTTTTCGATATATGAATCTATACCAAGTTTTAGTGTACAGTCATCCCTCAGTATTCACGGGGATTGGTTTCAGGACCCCTACAGATACCAAAATTCGCAGATACGCCAATCCCTTATATAAAATGGCTTAGTATTTACATATAACATATGTACTTTTTCCCATATAGTTTAAATCATCTCTAGATTACTTATAATGCCTAAAGTAATGTAAATGCTATGGAAATAGTTGTTGGTACTGTATTGTTTAAAGAATAATGAGAAGTAAAAAAAGTCTGTACATGTTCAGTCCAGATGCAGTAATCCTAGGCCTAACTACTTGTACATACCAGCAACAAGGTAACAGGTTTTTTTTCAAGTATTTTCCATCAGTGGTTGAAGCTGTAGATACAGAACCCCCCAGATATGGAGAGCCAACTCTGTAAATACTTAAAGTTCTCCATTCTCCTTCAAGTTATCAATGAGAACAACAAACCTGAGCCTCTTCGCCTTGTACTATGGGTATTTTAAGATTTTTAGGCAGAAAATTTTTACTACCTCTTCCTATGGCCAACTCTAATTTTTTTCTCCTGATATCCTTAATATCTATATATATTTAGTAGCTAATGTGTTTCAGTACATCAAACCTAGGATTTTGGAGATGAAGAGAATAGTGGCATATCACAGAATTATCTTTTGTATCCTTGGGGTCAGGGCATCATCACTTTTGAATTATTTTATGTGCAAGCTAAATAAAGATTAGTATATCCTCACTTTATCTGGAAACAAAAAGCCGATGATTTTTGTTTATAGGCGTTCCTTCTTTTTTTCCCTCTTGATGCAAGTATTGTTATGAAATCCCCTTCTCTTTTTAAAATTATAGTCACTGCCCTTAGATATCATTGGTTAATATTAGTGCTTTTGTCCCTTGCCGATTTATTTCCTGCTTTCAGTTCTTTATTTTAATTTTTTGTTCAGTTCTACATCTTCTTAAAATTAAGAAAGGAAGTTATGTACAATTAGTTTTAGATTATCTGTGCCAGTGGAAAACACTGAGATTATCAAAATCATTAATCACAGGTGGATTGAAGGGTCCACTGGGATGGCTAGATACCCTCTCCATTCCTCTCTTCAATACTCTGTACCTCCCTCTGTTCCTCCCATCTCCTCCCTCTGCCTATCTCCTTCCCTATCTTCCCTTCATCTTTCCATGTAATCTCAGAGCCTCTCCCTCTTCATGTGGTCTCTCCAGCAGGGTAGCCAAGCTTCTTACATGACAGCTCAGGACTCCCGAAAGCACAAAAGGGGAAACTGCCAGGCCTTCATAATGTTTAGGCTCAGAATTAGCATAGAATCAATTTCAACACATTTTATTGGTTAAAGCCCTTACAGGGTCTGCCCAGTTCATTGTGAGGAGGGCTACACGAGAGGGAATACCCATATGCCTGGTTCATTGGAGGCCATCCTTGGAGACTGTACACACACACACACACACACCCCACTATTTTATTGGAACCATTTGAAATTAAGGATATCATGACACTTTATCCTAAAACACTTAAGCCTGAATCTCATAACTATATAGACATTTTCCTATGTAATAATTATCACACCTAAGAATATTAATTTAATAGTAATTCTGTGTATAATTCCAAATACAGCCCACGTTTCCAAAATATTTTTTATACTTTTCTTTAAATCTAGAGCCCAAAGTTTACCTACAATGTTTGGTTGTTAGGTTCCTTTAGTCTCTAGTTGAGGCGAATTTTTCTTTGAAAGGCTTCTATTATTGGTTGTCCTATAGTTCTTTAAGTATAAGCTGGGTTTTTTTCCCCCATACCCTAAGACCTCAGAGGCTGTAGATGGGATAGGTTTCTCCTTGTTACCCATTGTCATTTCCAACTGCTTGTCACCTTTTATCCTACAAAAATTCTGGCTTTGTAGGTGACATCAGACTTTGTCACCTATTTTCTCTTATGTAGCTATCTTTTACCTTCTAGTCACTCGCATCAACATTGTTAGGGCCTTCATCATCATAAGTGCTCATTCACCAACCTAGTTTCTCAATACTTGATCATAATTTCGAAGAGTTTTTCTTTACCCCATCTTGATTACTGACAACAGTCATAATCTAGACCAGTGGTTCTCAAAGTGTGTCCCCAGATCATCAGCATCATGTGGGAACGTGCTGGAAATGCCCTTCTTGCCCTCCCCCCCCCCCCCCCCCCCCCACACACACACCTCCTGAATGTAGAATCCTAGATATGGGTCTCAACATTCCGTGATTTTAGTCCAGGCGATTCTGATGCATGCTGAAGTTCGAGAACCACTTCCCTAGACTTAGTTAATCTTTAGTAACTGTACCACCTTAGAAATCTTCATTTCAAATATCCTTTAACCCTTCTCTCCCAGCTCACCAAGCATCATATTCTTATTTCAACAATTATTTGATCTTATTAAAAACTTCTATTCCTTCGACTTTCACTCTATTGCTGTTCATTACCCCACTCTTGTCATCACTTCCTTGCCCGGTCTGTATGCCATACTGTAGTCCTCCTTTATCTCCTTTCTCTTTTCCGTCGTAGTCACCTGACAAAACCCAGTCTTCCAACTCAGCTAGCTTCTTATTCTGTGCCTACACCCAAGCAGCGGAAGCTTGCGGGAGGAAAATCACAAAACTGCTGACCAGACTTTCCTCAGATTCATGACTAGACTCTTAAATGAATACCAAATGCTACTCTTTTGATTTCACCTCTTTAGTAAATTTATTTTCTTAGTCTTTATGATATCTTCCTCAAATCTCCAGTTTTCCTTTCACACACACTCTATGTTCATAACTTAGTGATATACTTTTCAGAGAAAGTAGATTCAGTCAGATGAAAACTGTGCCTTTACTTGCATTATGGTGGAAATGTCCCTGTCTTTATCTAAGGCCAGTCCCTCCGTTCCTAGCCAGAATCTCATTCACTTTCACTTTTTAAATTATGTTCTTTCTCTTCTACAGCTTCTTCCCACTCTTCTAAATTATTCCTGTTGCGCTTCAGTATCACCCATCTTTAAAAAACCCTCTTAGGACTTTATGTTCCCCTTCAGCTACCCGCCCCCTTTCTGTGTTCTCCTCACAGCAAAATTCTTTGGGAGTTGTTTAATTCATTCTCTCTGCTTTCTTACCACCTCCCATTCTCTCCTCAGCCCTCTCCAAGTGGGCTTTCATCCCCAGCACTCCACCGAAATGGTGTTTATCAGGTTTACATTAGTGGTGTTTCAGTCAACCACTCCTTCCGTAACATTTAAAACTTTATAAACTTTTTTCTGAGCTTCCATCACACCACACTCATGGGGTTCTTTCTTCCTACTAAACCAACTACTCATTTCAGGTTTTTTTTTGTTTGTTTGGCTCATCAGAACTCTAATTGTTGGAGTATTCCCAGGACACTGTCCTTAGCCGTGTCTTTTCTGCTTAAGCTCTCTCCCTAAGTGATCTCATATAGTGCTACTGCCTCACATACTGATGAAAAATCAAATCAATATTTCTAGCCTAGATTTCTCCCCTGAACTTTAAACTTGTATATTGAAATGCCTACCTGAAATGTCTATTTAGCTGTTTACTTTTTATTCCTCCCATCCCCGCAAATATGCCTTTCCCATATCAGCAAATGGTACCATTATAAATCTATTTGCTCAGGCCAAAAAATATGTCTCCCTAGATATTTTTGTTTTACTTCACACCTTGCATTCAGTCCATCAGTAAGCCCAATCAACTGTGCCTTGTCTTCCATGTCTCACCTGGGCCACTGCAACTGATTCCAATGCCCCTTCTTCCACTCTTGCCTCCTACAGACCTTGTTTCATGAACAAAGCAGCCAGAGTAATCTTTCTGAAGCATAAATCACACAGTTTCACTGTCTCCAGACAATAACTAGACGGAAGAGTGTGGCAAAGGCCCAGACATGAGAAAAGCCATGACAAGCTAGTAGACCTAAAAAAAAAGTTCAGAATGATCTGCATGAAGTGGTTTAACCACTCAAATGCTTCTCCCTTACCACCTATAAAACAGAATGATCTGCATGACTGGAGCATAGTGTTGAGTGGGAAAAGCAAGAGACGAGACTAGAGAGGTATGCAGTCTCCAGTTTTTACATGGCATAAGTTCATATTTAGTACTTCGGACTTTCATTTCAAAAGCATTAGGAAGTTCTTGAATAATTTTAAGCAAACAAGTGTTTGATAAAAATTTATATTTGGAAAAGGTCATTCTGGCTGCAGTGCAGCTTATAAATTAGAGAAGAACCAAAGTAATCCTGTGAGACCTATTAGGAAGTTGTTGTAGTGGTCCAGGCCAAAAGTTAATGGTGCCCTAAGGTGAAGTTTTGGCACTGAAAAGAAAAAAAGTTGATAGATTCAAGGGGTACTTATGAAATAATGAGTTACTTGATAAGAGGAATAAATGAGAAGTCAGAATGAGCCCCAGGTGTCTCTTTTCAAAAACACACAACTGTATGTGGACAGTGATCCTATTCACTGAAATATAGAATGTAGGAAAGGAGCAGGTTTCAGCTGGGGGTGGGGGTAGAGGCAGATGATAGATTCAGTATAAGAATATTGCATTTTAACGTATGGTTCCCCTTTGCCCCATTGTTCAAGTTCCTTAAAAGTATACCATTATTTTGTGGTCATATTTGTTGCAGATCGTAAGTAATTTTTGTATCCAATCTTGTCCATCTGACAGTCTTAAAGACAAATTATATTAATTTTAGCATCTCAAAATGAACTTTATGTGTTCTCTATCACACAGATTAATTGCTAGTGTAATTCCAGCACTGTGTGAGGTACATTGGTACATTGAGTGGTAAAAATTATTGGTTAAGGAAAATTGTACCTCTCTCACTTTTTTTTCTTTTTTTTTTTTTTGGCATCTTTTGATACTAAAAGTAATAATACTCATGTTATGCCCTAAGATAGTACTCTTAGCTCCCAGGTCTTTCTTCCACTTGAAATGCTCAACATCACCTTACTTTGAATGTCTTCGTTCCACATTTCCAGAACTAATCCAATTGATTGACTCCAATATTTATTCCTGGTTCTATAAACTAAGGCCAAAGGGACAGGTTGGGTTATATAGGCTTCAGAGCTATGGAAATTATTGTTCTTCCAAGAATGGAGGAAAAGAATAAATCATTGACAATTCTAGTATAATTTTTTAAATTGGGATCATACTGCTTTTTGTACTTAATATATCCTTAGTTTCTTTTTCTCTTTTAATGAATAGTGAGTTTTAATAGTAAATATTCAGTTAGTAATTCAATACAGTCAAAAAATGATAAATAGTTGCTGATTTAGTTTCTAAAACCAAGATGCTGTAAGCTTCAGAGTTGTCTGTACCATAGAAAAGTATTATTTGAATGGTTAAAATGCAGTTTGGGGGCAGATAAACAGCATATAGTAATTTTAAAATAGTTCATATAAAATGAATCTGTAAAGGTAATTCTTGTGGATCAAATTATTTATGAGACTTTCCTTAACTTGTTAAGATGAGAATTTTTGCTTTGGGAAGGTGTGGGAAGAGAGAGAGAGAGAGTGGGGTGGGGCGTGGTGAGAGAGAGAGAGAGAGAATTATAATGAAATGTTGTTGCTAACACAATTCAAATAACCAGAACAGAATCATGACCATACTGTTTATTCCAAATAGTCAGTCTAGAAACTATGTTTGAGGTTAACGGGTGAAATACTCTCCGAACGGTAGGTGTCACTCTAGTCCGGAGAATTCAGTTTATTAGGAGTTTCCCAGTTATGTTATGTTCTGCTTCCTCAGATCCTGCCACTTTTACTGAGATAACTAAAGACTGTGATGAGAATAAGGAAAACAAAACCCCAGAAGGATCTCAAGGAGAGGTTGATTGGCTCCAGCAGTATGACATGGAGCGTGAAAGGGAAGAGCAAGAGCTTCAGCAAGCATTGGCTCAGAGCCTTCAGGAGCAAGTAAGAAATATATGTGTATATATATATTGCTACTTTCTCCATACCTAATAATAACAACCACAAAAATTAACATTTGTTAAGCACTTACTATGTATCAGGCATTGTTCCAGGTGATTTACTTACAGTAAGTCATTGATCCACCAAAACAAACAAACAAACAAACATTTCTTTGTGGCTTTGCATTGGATTCGAAACAAACATTGATAGATTTTCTGTTTTTGAGAATCCAAATGCAACAAAATATATTGTTGTTTACCTCCCATTACTGCAATTCATTGCATGCCAAAGCAAGATGGGTCGTTATAGATCATCACAGTCCAATGTTATTTTACAGGCTGTAGAAACAGCCAGTATACCACTGTGATTTTATCACTACTATTTTAAGGCAATGTCTTTGTTTTAGTCGTTTTTCTCACAATATGAGTCCTTTGCTATTAATTATTTGAACATAAAATTCCTTAAGACTGTTATCTGAATATTATCTGAAATTTAGATATTAGGTATAGGTTAACCTTTATCTGCTCTTTTCTTTATGTATTAATCTATTCTTCAGTGTTTAATTCTTTATGCTTATATTTGCCAAAGCTGGTTGATTTGCACGATTGCAGTCATCTGAGGTATCTGTTTAAAGGTGATATTTTCATGGTTCTTTCTTACGCAATCCAAATCGTGTTAGTAATAAAAATTTACCAAGATTTCTAGGACAAATAACCAGATTAAGAAATCTCATTTCTCTAGAACAGTGAGTCTCAAGCTTAACTGCACATTAATTCTATCTGGGGAGCTTTAGAAAATACTGATTTCTGGGTTGTTTGCCCCTAAGAAAATCTGATGTAAATTGATCTGGGGTGTGGTCTTGGCATCTAGACTTTTTAGTTGTTGGGGTTTTTTTGTTTTTTGTTTTTAATAAGGATTTTTTCAAAAACTTCATTCAGTGATTCTAATGTACAGGCTGGGCATCTATATTTTTTGGTGTGTTTTTTGTTTGTTTATTTGTTTATTGTTTGTTTTGTTTTGTTTTGTAAGTATTCTTTTAAACTTCATCCAGTGATTCTAATGTGCAGCCAAGGTTGAGAACTGCTTCTTTAAAACCTTTTCAGAGCAGGCTGCTCTATATCCTTTTATTTATAAGAAGTAACTTTCTAGCTGACTTGTTATCGAGATGTATACATGTTCAAACTGTTTTACAAATAATAGTAATCATTTGTTTTAGAAAACATAATGTGAAAGATCAAGGTCTGACTTCTTACCAGTAGTACCATATAGTGCAGAAAAAGAAAAAATTCAGCACCCCTCTTTTCCATAAATGAAAGACATATATGTTATTTCTTGTCAGTTGACCCAGTTAAAACAATCTTTTCTCAGATGTGAGGATAGGATTATAAGATGGAGTTTCTTTAGTTTGGTATACCTACATCATTCTATAAATAACTAAAAAAGAGTCTCTTTCTGGTTTCAGCATAGGCTTTATTTATATACTTGGATAAGTCTAAGTAATCTTATTTTCTGTTAGAGAATATCTCTGTTGCTTTCTTGAACACACTGTTATTGCTCCCAGTAGTATAATGCAGGATAGCTCATTCTAAGTTTCTTATATAATTTACTCTATTTGTCTAGAATTGAGGCAAATATAAAACAATTCTGCTTAAATTATCTTTTTTCATTCATGCATCGTTTGTAACTTACCTTTTCTCTGAAGATGAGAGGGAGAAGTTTTTATAGTCAGCATTTCCCTATTCCATTTTCTAATTATCTAATTGAGACATGTTTAGAGGTACTAATTTTTCTAAGAAAATCTCAAATGTATTAGAAAAGTAACAGTCAACATCATTCATTTAGTATTTACCAAGCATCTATTATGTGTCTTGTTTCTTTAGTAAGAACAAAAATAAAAGTCTATGAAAAATATCTTGTGGAAATATTGTTTATCCTGCTGTCATAGACTTAGGGTCAGTGGTGTGCTAGAGCCAACTCACTGTCAGCTCAGCTGTATCCATCTCTCTCCAGCTGTGCATTCAGCATCATGTTGATTACTTAAAATTGGCCATACATAACCTCTTTCCAACCCTGCATTCAATGTCACATTAGTAGCTTAAAATTGGTCAGGATGGGAGTACTTATATCATGGAAATTAGCAAATGCTATATAAATCAGGGGAGAGGAAAAAGAGCAATTTGCTAAGTATCTGCTATATGCCAGGTATTTCATACATGTAAGAAGAAAGGGGATTATGTCATAATGTAATATTGAATGGCTTTTGGTTGGCAAGCCAAATATCACTGACTAGAGGAGATAGCATTTAAGCCTTTTTAATTCCCAAGGTTGTATTTTAGGAGGACATTGTTGGAAAGGTAAAGAACTTCTCCACATCCTTCAAAAGGTCATATTCCAAACATCCATAAGATTTTGGAAAACATTAGCAAATACTTCCAGACCAACTGAATTTACCCTCATTAAATAAGTTTAATCAATACCTCTTTACCTTAGTTTTCTTCTTGTCCCTTTAGGAGGCTTGGGAACAGAAAGAAGATGATGACCTCAAAAGAGCTACAGAATTAAGTCTTCAAGGTGTGGAGATTATTTTAATTACATTTTTAAATGGTGAAATGTATCACACAGAGAAGAGCATATGAAATGTGTTTGTTATTTTTAATAACAATAACAAATTTGATCACCTCCCAGGTAAAGAAAGAACTTTAGAAGTTACCTGGATACCCCTCCCTTCGCCCTCTCTCCCAGAGAAAACCACTATTCTAACATTTGTATTCATCAGTAGCTTGCTTTTTTTAAAAGTAATATTTATTATATCCATATTCCTAAACAATGTATTTTTTTAATTTTGAAAAATTAAGTAGCAAGGACTATCTATCTGCAATTCATCTGTATAAAAGAGCAATACTGTCACTGTTAAGACTCTTAGGAGAAGATGTGGTGCTTCAGTTTCCCCCTGAATTTACAAGAGCTCATTCTGGGGAAGTCATTGGGCAAAGTCAGAAGCATAGGGTTCACTATAGTCATGGCATGTGGCAGACCTAATAGATGAACCAGGTGCTGGAGGTCCACAGGGACATATAGTCATGGAAAGTAGGCTAACTCTGCATTTTCTGTTTCTAAGATCACTGTGGTCTTTCTCCAGCTCTCAGAAATTGATCAAAGCAGAACACTTCAGTGATACAAAATGAGTGTTCTAGGCATGGAGGAAAGAGCAAGAATTTCACTGGCACATGGTTGAGACAGTTACAGATAAGAATTCAAGCTAGCATTCTGTCCTCAGATTAAAAAGATGGTACTATGGCTGTGGCGATGACTGTCTCAAGTCATATTGCTCCAGTCTGGACTGGTTGCCCTCTACATCCATGCACAGCTATCCTGAAATCTCCCTTATCTTTCTCCTGGGAATTCCCTCCAATTCTCTCCTCTGAGACTCCCATTTCCTGTATCTCACTCCTCATTCTTGTCTGCTTGTGCTTTGATAGAGAGCATCCCAAGTAGTTTTCTTGGAAAAGAGGGGATATGACTTAGAAGATTTTTTTGGAGACCTTGCAAGTTTCATTATACTCTAGTAATTGATTAATAGTTTGGCCAAATATAGAATTCTAGGTTTACAGTCATTGCGAAAGTATTGTTTCTCACCAACTTTATGCTGCTGGGTAATGGGGAAGTCTTGTTTGCAGGGTTGCCTTATGAAAAGTCTTAAGCTGTTTGTTCTTTATCTTGATGTGACCTCTTTTGTCTTTGAAAGTTTGTAGGATCTTCTCTATTACTGTTGTGATGAAGTTTCACAGCAGTGTGTTTGACGTGGGTTTCTTTTATCCATTTGGCTGGGTACTTGATGGATCATTTTAATCTAGAAACTTCTCTCCTCGAATTCTAAGAAATTTTCATTTCCTCCCTTCCACTTTCTCTTTTTTTCTCATTTTGAAACTCCTACTATACAGACCTCCTAGTCTGGTCCTCTTAATTCCCTTCTCTTTAGTTTTTCATCTTTTTATCATTTTACTTTACTCTCTGGGAAGTTTCTCCAACTCCAAACCTTCTTATGAGTTTTTACTTCTGTCATATTTCTAATTTTTAAGAACTGATTTGTGAATGTTTCTTCTTTATGAGTTTTTTGTTTGTTTTTGATTTGGTTTGGTTCATGGAAACAATACTGTCTCAATTCTCTGAGAATGTTAAATAAAGTTTATTTGTTTGTTTGTTTCACGTTTACTGCCCCTGAATAGGTTGTTTCCTCCTGATTGCTCTTTCCCGTGTGTTTATTATAGTCTTTATATTTCTTATTGGAGGCTTTTCTCAGATATCTAATAATCCTTGACTGTCAAGGTCATGGTTAAGAATAGGAGACTAAAAAGATGATTGGACATTCAGAGCACATGAATAACTAGTCAACTTTTGAGTTTTACAAGATGACACTGTTTGGGGAATGATGTTAATATTTTATCCTTTCTCTTGGGCTGGTCAGATTCCTAAAGAAGGGTTTTTTAACCTCTTACCTTTACCTAAAGGTAAAAGATATGACTGCCAGAGTTCTGAGAGCCAAGTAAAGAATAGGGCTGGGGCAGAAAATGTGAGAGGTTATAGTCATCTGTCAATATGCAAACTGTTACCTACTCCCTCCCATTTTCAGTATAGTACTCATGGCCTCCCCTGTGCCTAGCATCCCCCAATCCTGAGACTTTTACCCTCTCCACAGAATAAAGCTCCAGACTTTTGTCATTGCCTAGCAGCATGAAGTGAGGGAATGTGGATCTAGGAGTCTGTTTCTCAAATAGCTTTCTCCTAATTCTTATTTTTATCCCCTCCTTAGCCTCCAGTTTCAGAGGTACCTGGTGCTTCCAAGTCGAATGTCTTTTGAAGATTCTGTAATGTGAATCGGATTGGTTCTCAATTTTTCCATTACTGGCTTAGGATTTGGTTTTGGGTTTCTTAGGTCTTCTAAGTCTGCCTGTCACCCATCTGCTTTTCAGCTTCTAGAATTTTGAGGACGTAGTCTTTTTTCCTCTTCTTCCCATTCTTAGGCGTTCATGTCCTTTAAACAACTCTGTACTGTGATTTTAGTGGAATTAATTATATTTAAAAGCAAAGAGCCATTTGTGTACAAATGCTCCTGGGATTCTTTATTTAAAGCCATTAGTAAAGAGAGATTCTTCCAGTGGAAGTACATTTTTAAAGAGAAAAAATGGATCTTGGATTTGTTTGTTTGTTTAGTATATTTTAGATGAAATTTAAGAGTTAAAAGTTGAATTTCTTTTATTTTTGTTGAATTGCAAAAAATGATTTACTATTAAAAAGAATGATTTACTATTAAAAAGAATGTTGACCTTTATGGTCTCTTTTCTGTGAGATAATTTATATTTGCTGGTGTTCCCTACAGTATGCACAGTGTCCTTCAAACCTGACATGTGGTTTATATAGTATGGAATTTAATAAAATTGGATTATCTTTAATATTCTCTTCACTTTTATTTCTTATATCCTCTTTCATATAAATATATTTAAAAGAAAAAGGAGCATTTCTTTTACAGATGAGTGGTGCCTGCATTGTTATTCCCAAGTGTGCTGGGTGAATTGGAACCCTAATAATATGTTTTATGTTTTCTTATATGATTGTGTACTCAAGCTGTTTTTTTATCTTCCTAATCATCTCTTTGTGTCTATTTCAAGAAATTTTACAAGACTCTGTCTTTGTGTTCTTCAGAGTTTAACAACTCTGTCTTGGATTCGTTGGGTTCTGATGAGGACTCTGGAAATGAGGATATTTTAGATATGGAATATACAGAAGCTGAAGCTGAGGAACTGAAAAGAAATGCTGAGGTAGGTGGCATTTTATTCCCTGAGTAGAACCGGTCAGGTAGTATCACTCCTGCTCTTTATCTTAAAAGGCCCCACTGTCAGTTTCCATTACAGGTGCATTTCTGCCTCTTCGGCAGCCGTCAAATGGTCTTCTCTGTCTCTTGTCCTTTGCTCCTCATTTCTTACAAGATTTAAAACAAAATGAAACAAAAACAGAAGTACATCCTGACCACTTTACTTGCATGTTGGTAATAATAACTGAGTAACATCACTCTCAAAGTCATATGTATATTAATCACCTATAGTTACCAAAACTATAAAAATTGTTGAATTAATTATCATTAATTATCATTAACTGAAGCACATTGGAACCTTTCTTTATCCTTCTTTTTCCTTAAATAATTGCTTAAGACTGTTTATAAACATTTTATTTTTAATGGCTGTACTATATTCCCTCAAATGAACATACTATTTATTTAATTTTTAACTATCATTGAGTATTTAAGTTGTTTCTGTTTTTTCACTGTAATAAATAATACATTGAGGAACTGTATAAGATTATATAATGTTTTGTATATTTAGGATTTTTTCTTCTCTTCAAGTAAATCTCTAGAAGTAAATTACTGCATCAAAGTTTATGAATATTTTAATGATTTTTGGTTTAGATATAGCTATATTCCTTCCCAAAATTATACCTAATAGTACTGCCTCAGTGCAGGAATATCTCTTTCCAGATGTTTTATTTTTTTACTAGCAATATTTTAATAGCATTTTAAAAAATATTTAAAATGTAAATGTTCACCTTTAATCCCTACAGCAACACAGCAACTCTTCATTTTTTTTCATTCCATTTTCCAGTACTTAACTGTTAATGTACCTGTTTTCATAGAGCTGGGTTGCTATATGCATTCATGTAGGTTTGAAAACAAGTTAGCATGTTGGTGACCCACATGATTTCTTAAAAATAACTGAATAATATAGTATTGAGTTGCTATACCACTAACTGTTTAACTGTTATTGCACCTATTGTTATTCCAACTTTCTGTTATTAAAGATAATGCTACAGTAAATAATTTTATACATATACTCTTTCCTTCTTTTGAATTATTTTCTCGGAATACATTCTTAAGGATTAGAATTCTTGGGTCAAAGGGTATGAATAATATCAACCACTGGATATTTTATCAAATCTGTCTACATACATGCTGAAACTTAACCATGTCAGCTTTAATTATAAATTTAAATTTAGTGTTTTGCTTTGATTCAAATGAAGAGTTGAAAGTCATGACCACTTCTGTTTTCCAGACAGGAAATCTTCCTCATTCCTATCGGCTCATCAGTGTTGTCAGTCACATTGGTAGCACTTCTTCTTCAGGTAAATTGACATTATGATTTCAGCATTTTATAAATGAAGTAGCCAGCATTTACTCCTTATTAGGTTGCTTTGTGCCTCGCTTTGTGAGGTGTAAGTTGAATGCATCAAGAAAAACTTTGAACTCTTTTATCAGAAAAGTTGTTCTAGTGTGGTATATTATTCCCTTAAATTTTTGTACATGTTTTTAAAATGGTTTTTAGCAACATTTTGGGGTAGATGGGGTGGCTGTTTCCTTCTGAAACTTCCTGTACCTGAGCAAAATTCAGTAATGTTTTTTTAAAACCTCAATTTTAAGATTTTATTTATTTCAGGTCATTACATTAGTGATGTGTATGACATTAAGAAGCAGGCGTGGTTTACCTATAATGACCTAGAGGTATCTAAAATCCAAGAGGCTTCTGTGCAGAGTGATCGGGATCGGAGTGGTTACATCTTCTTTTATATGCACAAGTAAGAAACTGCCAAATCTGAAGCTATGGGCTAAAAATCATCTTTCTTCTTCCTTTAGGGATAAAATGTTCCCATCACTTAATTGGTTGATAATTAGAGGGTTTTGTTATCTTTGCTTAGGGTTCATGTCTTGATTATAAGATTATTTCCTTATAAGTCCAGAATATTTTCATTCAGCATTAATTACTCGTCATGCAATAGCATCTAGGTATGGAACTTAAGACTGTTTTATAGTATAAGCTGCTTTATCATAAACCTTTTTGATCTTCCAGTTGATCAGCTAGAAGATCTGAGTTATATCAATGGGAACTACATAGCAAACTACATAGCACTTTTCTGAAAGCTATTGCCAGCCTTCTTCTTCCTCAAGTGCTGATTTCTCAAAAATCAGCACTTGGGGTTAACATGATGATCAAATGAATGAACTGGTTATTTAATAAAATTTAGGCACCAAATGGGATTATGCAGGTTTCATCAGTATCTTTGGCTTTGCTCACTGGATGCTTATTTTTTGTTTGTTTTATTTTAAGAGAGATCTTTGATGAGCTGCTGGAAACAGAAAAGAACTCTCAGGCACTCAGCCTGGAAGTGGGGAAGACCACTCGTCAGGCCTCGTGAGGAACAGACTCCTGGGTTGGCAGTGTGCACTGCGTATTCTCTCTTACTGTCACCCTCCTCATCTTTCCTCTGCCTGAAGAGAATTTGAAATTCTACTTGATGCGGGAGCAACAAACAGCTCAGGGCCAAACCAAAAAACAAAAATTGCAATTATGCGGAATGCTCCATGCTAATTGTTTTATGGGAACTTTGGTCTCACATCTGTAGCTGATTACCTTCTTTTTCTCCTACAAGAGTAGCACTTCTTTTTGTCTTAGGAGTACATGTTGTAAATATATATATATATGTGTACATACACACACATGTGGAATGAATGGAGCCTTAAAGAGTTAGAATGAGCTACCAGAGTATGCCTGCGCAAAATTAATAGCACAGCAGTTTGGAGAAGAGATGAAGTGTCAAAGAGTCCATTCAACTGAGAAATGTGTGGAGATATACATATCAGTTGGCAGTTAGCGTTTATGTTCCTCGAGTAGTTTCACTCAAGTCTGTAATCTTTCATGTGTGTTTCTTATTAGTAAAGTTCACTGGAAAATCAACTCTCCATGTTACACTAATGACAGTTTGCCCTCCTTGCAAAGGAAGGGCATTTCTGCCACCTGACTTGGGGGGCTTTTTTAAAAAATTATTTTGTGGATTTGTAATGCTTTTGCTGTTTACATGCAGTCCCAAGAAATGGATTGTTGGTGCTCAGAGTGTGTTATAGTCCCACATTTGGTATTCATTGTACATTTTGTATTTTCTTTAAAGAGATTCCTTCATGTAGTATATTCATTGTATATCATCTATATTATTTTGGTGGTGAAGATAGAATCTTTTTTCTCCTGTATCATTTTCCATGGAGCAAACATTACCCTAACAGATTGCAACCAAAACTTTAAGAGGTAGGAAACTAATATTGTCCCAATTGGGACTCCCCAGCAAGAGTACTTAGGGATGATGAAGAATGCTAGCATCTCTGTCTCTCAGACAGAGAGAAGTCAAGAGGAGTATTCTTGTGTTAGAAGTACACTTGGCTAAATCTTTGAACCACTAAAGCTAAAGCCCTACCGCAAGTGTGAAATAAGTACATGAGCTATAGGATGAAGCTTGAACATTTAACCAATCGCTTTTGAGCTTTGCCCTTAAAACAGGGTGGGAATTAAAATGTGATCAGTTTAGGTAATCCCAAGAAGTAACACATAACAAAGGTGCATAATATATTTATCTTACTTTTTAGGTGCTTTGAGTTGAGACTAAATGGGAGTCCAACATTAAGTGCTACATTAGTCATTCAGCTGACGCAACCAGCTTGTAAAACCATATAAAAAATGAGTTTGAGAGTAGAATTCTGTCCAAAAAATAATTTCGTGAGCCCAGGAATCATTAGGATCACACAGTTAAGTATAACAAAAGGAAACTTTCAACATTTTATTTTTTATCTTTTATTATAAACAAGATTACTCTTTGGTTTTGAGGTAGGGACAAAACCATATCAGGTTTTCAAGGGGAGAAAACATTTTAAAGTTCATCACAGAAGATGCAACATCTTTTCTGGAAGATTGCTTTAGAGAGCTCCAGCCCCACTCTCGAAACTTAGATGTGTTCTGACATAGTAACCTCTTCTAACATTTTGAATCTTTGAATCATAAACAGCCCCAGCACTTTTGCTTAACTACTGATAGAAGCTTTGCCTCCTACCATTTATTTACATATTACTCTAGTGAACGTTCCAAAATGATATGGTGGCAGGATATGCAGGAGTAGTATAGAGCAGAAGAAAATTTTTATGTTTTATTTCCAGTGGGGAGCCTTTTTTTTTCCTTGAAAATAACTTTTTTTCAAATGAGTGAAGTGGTGATCAAATTCTTTAGCTATTTATTCTCTTCCCTGTGTCTGTATTTGAGAGCTTCGAGAGGTACTGTTAAAAATGGGAATGATTTGAAACAAGGGGTACATTGGGGCATAAAAAAAAAATAGAAATAACGCTACGAGCCTAGATTGCCCACAAAGTACTCTCATTTGACTTGCTTTTCATAGCTTGCGTGTGTGTGTGGTTTAGAAGTACACTTGGCTCGGAAACCCAATGTGATGTGATCGTCATGTCTTGGGCAGGACTTATTAGTCGAATATAGGTTACTGGAATAGATGAGTTATCTCACTGCTCATATCCTTGCAGGTTTGGGACTTGTATTTTTCTTGATATCTGTTCATTGTTGTGGCCTGGTCAGCCTTCCTCTCTCCTTTCCCTCTTTTAACTATTTCTCCTTTTACAAAGTTACTTTTCTCATTTTGGTTCAGTGAAGGGTTAATAACTACAGATGGAGATTTCAGCTGGACCATGTTGATGGGGTTTGTTGGAGTTTGTTTTTTTGGTTTGTTTTTTTTTTTTTTTGAGCTGACTATATATATTTTAAAATTATAAGTAGATAATATTTTTTGTGCAGTATAGTCATTTCGCTCAGAATCAGGGGGTGGAGCATTTGGCATGTTGGGGCCAGGAAGGGACAACTTAAACAGGGACGAAGTGCTTCAGTCCCAAGCAGCCTGCACAATAACTGACTTCCTGTTGAAAAATATCACATGCAATTACATTACTTTAAATGACATTGAATTGGAACTTGACAGCGCTTAGTTCTGCATGCAGCTGATCTTAATTAGAATTTTTTAGAAGGGAAAACTAAATTAAAATTAAAACTTGTTGATTCTTATCAGCTAATATTTTTATGTAGGATTGGAAAGTTTCATGAGCCAGATGCTATCTATTATCACTTCAGCAGCCATGACTATAATTTGGGCCTGTGAAAAGATAGACTGTTTTGTGGAGAATATATTTGTGTATGTGTGCACACATAAGTTTTATTTCGGCAAGATAGAAAAGAAGCAAATCTATGACTTGTTCTTCTATTTATATTTTGATTCCAAAAGCCATTTGTTTACTTGCCATGGTCTGTTAATTTCAGGCCTAACTTAATGGCTCAATAGCAGATGTAACAAATGTAAATATAGTTTACATTTTAAGAAGTATGCCATGATACTTAAAGATCAGTTAATTAACTCTGGGAGGCAAACATTAGATTACACATTTATTTCTCTCTTTGATCAAATGTAAAATTCTTCTAAAAGAGAAGCTTTAAGACTTAAAACTTCAGCAAGCAAATTCATGACTGACTTTTCCATACTCCAGTTACCATTATGTAACTATATAAATATAGCTATAGCTACAGATATAGTTGTGTAATGAAAGTTATTCGGACACACCTAAATTAAAGATTCTTGGCAGTGTCTCATATATAGTTGATCTTTGTGAGTGTAGAGAGTGGGGCTGCAGGGTGGAAACAGAGAAAAGACGGTAGTTTGGAAACTCATTTGTGATCTACTGAAAAGACATTATATTAAAACAAAAACATTACCCTCCTCACTCGTCTCTTTCCTCTGAAATGACTGTAGTGGATACTCTTAGCCAACTTTTTTTTTTTTTGCCCTGTTTGATTTAATTGACCCTCTTAGGTAGTGTTTTGTTTTAAATCAGGGAAACAGGTAGATCTCCAAGTACATGTGGATATTATATATGTGGAGCTTTTTAAAAATAATCACCAACAACCCCAACCCGGTACCAGATGCAAGAAGTGAAAAAGTGTCCCCCAAAAAACAGATATGTCCTTTTCCTTCTCATCTTGCTTTACACTGATGCTCTCTTTAGATGTATAAAAACTGAAGATTTCTGCCCTCTAACATCTTATCTTAGTTTGTCTCTTATTTTGTCTCTATTAATATGTCTTATTAACATCTGAAAAAAATTCATATATATATTTTTATTGGGAGACTATAGTTTGGCCTTGAGAGTTTTGTGACAGAATTCTTTTGCTGTGTCTCACCACAATCATTGACTCCTTATGGCATGCTTTGATTACTAGACTTCAGGCGGTCTCTTCCGTTGTATCATATTTATAAACAATGAGTAAATTTTCCTTTCCATGTATGCTATGTGTCTGAGGTTTTGAAGGTTTAATTAAAAGTGTGCCAGTATGAATATAAGCAATTGATTTTGAAAAGGTTGGACTTTTCTTAACAGAGGTTCAAAGTATAGGCGTGTACACTGGTATAAGAATAGAGTGTATAGCGGGTCTGGATCAGGACCCAGGTTTGTTAGGTTGAATGCCAAAACAAAGAAGAGCAATTGACCGAACTGGTCTATTTCAAGAACAGTGAGGGTGCAAAGAATGAGACTGCATGTGGTTGTACACACCTCATCCCCAGGTTTCCCTCCGACTTCTCTGGCCTGTTAGTGTTGTTAATTTATGCTACGGAGAGGAAAACAGAAGTAAGCTTCCTACACGTTGTGTAATTGAGCCACTACCAGGTTTGCTGGCAGCTTTGGCCGCATTATCTGTGAGGTGATTTTCTTTGTGTTCAGTGACTTCTGATTCTGACTCTTTATGTTGTTTTGTATGGAGCGGCACTTTATCTGTGTTTTAGCAGAACTGTTCCTCTGTATCCTTCATGATTTTTCCTTGGTTTGGTTTCCTTTTTAAATTATGCATAGAGTTTTTTTGTGTGTGTGAAATTAAAGCCTTTATTAACCTTGTGTTGGTTTGACTCTTATTTCTGAAAAGACATATTCTTGCAGACACCTAACAACCAGTTGTTGAGGTTGGAAATCACCTTCACTGGCTTGACCTGGACTTCATGCAGCACTATTAAACCTTAAAGGAAATGGAATGGCAAAGCAACATAGGCCCACGGTCAGCACCAAGTTCCCATTTTCATCTGAGGAACCCACAAAGCTTTGCAGAGGTTGCGGATACCAGTCTGTAAACCCAGCCTTGGCCTTAGCTGTCCTTGCTCTTCCTTTGCCTTATTAAAAGTACCAAAAGGGGTGAAATAGCATTTGCATTAAATACTTGCCTTTAGGCCTCAAGCCTAGACCCAGTGTATCCCCTCTCACTGGAGACTGGCAAGTAAGGATTGTGAAACCTAGTAGGCCCATCTCCTAGGCCATTTGACTCTTTCAAAGAAGGGATCTCCTTTAACTTATCGCCTGAGGGAGGCAGTGAGGAAAGTGTATGTGAAAGGGAAAGCCATTGCTCTGGGAAAAGTGTAAAACCAAAACGCTTCAAGTCCACCTGCCTTTGATAAAAGCCCAGGGAAGGCTCCTCAGAACTAATGTTCCGTGGAGTGTGAGGCTGCCCTTCTCAGAAGGGAAAGCTCTAGAACAGAATGGTTTAAAAATGATGTCACACTCCAGGATAGAAAAAACGCAACCACCTTGAGAGCTGACATTGGGACTACAGGCTCCTGATGGAGGCATCATCTTTCTGGAGGAATAGGTAAGTTATTAAACACAAATACCCTTGCCATTGACTGCTGCTCACAGGTACAAGTGTAAACCTTTAATTCATACAGGATTAATACCAGCAATAAAAACAAAACTGTGAGCAGGGTAGCGACTGCTTCACAACCACAGCCACTCTTGCTTCTCAAAATAGTCCTTTTGCTTTCTTGAGGCTTTGTTGCTTCCATCGAGGCAAGGTGGAGAAGTCGGCTGGCGTCATCCCCAAGACCTTGGTGAAATCCTCAACTGACAGGTGCTCCTAGAGGAGGAGAGAGACCAGAAGGCAAAGATCACATTCTTTCCCAGAGGTTACTCTGATGAGTCATGTAGGAGTGGCATAAAAATCAGATGAAGGGCAAAAACAGGCAATGTCAAGGAGAGCTGGGAAAGTGATGGGGAGGAGGTGGGTGGCATTGAGTCCAAGAGATAAGATCCCTGAATTGGGAACATAATAAAAAGGACGGTGACAACATGAGGTAGACTGAACATCTTTTCTTTTTGACCAGGGTCAAATTCACACTAGCCTTGAAATAAGAATTAGAACATTTACTTAGCTTGGTTAAGAAGTTGCTTCTCTTTCCAGATTTTAGTTTTCCTCTCAATAAAATAGAAATTTCTTAAAGCTCAATTTTTGCTGCTTTGTAATGCTTTTATGGGGACAAAAATACTATTACATATGAAAAGACATTGGAAAACAATGTATCAAACAGTGTACCTACAGCTAGGAGTCACCTTTCTAGGCCTTGGGTATCTTAAGCCATAAGTTGAGGGGATTGCCTGAAATGTCTTTTGCTCCCAGCTAACATGACGTAGTGATACTGATAAAAGCAAGCTAAATGCACTGAAGGCACACTCACCCCAAATTAAAGCTGCTAAAAGCAGCATCCCTCAGTCTTCATCTCTGCTCCCCAGGCACCAGGAGAGGATGGGGTAGGGTGAAAGCTGTGGGTTTCTTTTCAATCATAGATTGCTCTGCAACAGGGAGTTACTCTGGAGAACACTTTACTGACTCTCGCAGAGACCCCTGAACTGAACAGCAACTTTGTAAACACCCGCAGATGAATTTCAAGCTCAGGTGGGTCTGATGATGCCCCAGTTCTCTGACCTGTCATTAGCTTTGCCTCTAACCCCTGGGCATTCCCTCAAGGCTCTTGGGAGCCCTTCCTACTCCCCCAGGCAGGGCAGTGGAATGCCTTGTTTTGGAAGAAGAGATTAAACGAGTGGTTTAGGCATCCGTGGCTAGGAACGAGCTGCCTACCCCAAGTCTAGCATTCCCCTTTGCTGCCAAGTCCCTCACGACTGTGGCTGCAGTGTCCTCAGTCTGCAATTGGGTGGTTTCACGTTCCCTCTCTGGCTCAACCAGGCTGGCTCCACAGCTTGGTCAAGATGTCTGGACTTTGACCCTGGGGCTAGATAGCAGGGACTGCCCATCCCAGTGGACTTGTATCTTTCCGCTGGTCCTGTTCTTAAACCCTGCAGTCCTGCCAGCTGATTATAAGCCTCACCCTTGCCCACATCCGTCTCTGTGGCTTACTCATTGATGCTCAAACATTTCAATGACCCTCTTGCTACTGCCTGCAGCCAGACCCACCACCCTACTGTTCATGTCACTGGCTCCCCATTTGAGTCTGGAGCAGGCAGAGAGGTCTGAAGACCTCTCCTACCCTCCCTATTTGGCATCGAACCCGCAGCTCTCCCACAAGAATGTATGCTATTCCCACAATAAAAAATCAGCAACAGACAACTGAGTTTTAAGAAAGGATCGAAGACTTCTTCAACTGCTTCTGCCATGATGGGGTTGTGTTGGTTCTGTTTGTTCCATTCAAAATGAGCAGTCCTTTTAGCCTCCTGTCAATCACCTGGTTCAGTAACACTGGCTGCCCTTCCCTTAAGAAATACTTTATGCCACATGATACAATGGTAACAGTGGGACTCAGAAGACCTGCTTCTTGCTCTGTCTTTGCTACTAACTAGTTATATCACATTAGGCAAGTCACTTCCCCTCTCTGGACCTGAGTTTTCTCAGGAGTAGAGCAGGTAGTGATGATAACAGCTTATATTCATAGATTACTTTCTATGTACCAAGGGCTGGGCAAATATTTGTAATGTTATTATGACTAATATACTGGGATCATCCTAATATTACAGTGAAAACAGATGGGCGGATCTGGGGTAGAATGCATGAAAGTTGTCTCCAAGGCAAAGGGCAAAATGCAAATGCTCTGGGAATAATATACTTACACATATATCGGGCCTGAACCCCTAAAAGACTTAGATGTTCTTGGAGAAATCAGGTATCTCCTGTAGATTCCTTAATTCTTTTGTAAGACTTACTTCTTTATGGTTTATTATACACAGAGTAAATTTTCTCTCCTCTCTGTACCCCATCAAGCTAGATTTGCAGCCTATTTTGAATCTTCATGAAGTGGGAATGAATATTAGAAATGTGTTTTTAACAAGCTCTTCTTGCCAAAATCTCCCCGCACAGGGAGATCCACAAAGGCTGAAGCTGCAGCTACCTGATGGGTCTGCCCTGGTGCTGCTCTGAATGGTGTGCCCACCGAGCATGTGTTTCAACCTGAACGTCTCCCAGATGCATCAAACCGCATGACTTCCTGTAAACTCATGATCACCCTCTCTAAGCTCAGTCTGACCTTGTGTTTTTTATCTCAGAGAACACAACTTTCCCCTCTCTCCCATACCCTTTATCAGGTACTCACCAAGTGCCACTGATTTTACCTTATATTTCTATAAGCCATCCCCCTCCCTTCCACCTCCCCTCCACCACCTATGCTAAGCTCCCATCTACCTGTCAGCCTGACTTACAGCGGCTGCTTTTGCCACTGTTCACTTGATTCTTCACTGAGCAGCTATAGTGATCTTTTAAAAGTGTAAACCTGACTGCTACCCTCCTACTTCGACCATGATGGCTCCCTTCCACTTTGAGGATAGACACCATCATCCCTAACGTGGCACAAAAGGGCACTGATCAGTTCGGCCCCCTTTCCCCTGGCCAGCCGCCCCGACCCAGCTTGCACATGTTGGTGCCACTCACATTTTGCCCCACCCAGTCCTTATTCCCTGCCTCTGGGCTACATGTATGCTGCTCCCTTCTCCAGGAAGAACCCACTCTGCCTGAATAATTCCTGTTCACCTTTCAGAAGGAAATTTCTGACTAAACCAGGTTCTTTTTTGTAATATTCTTCATGGCATCTATACTTCACCTTTGTGACACCTACTTATCTTCACTAAAATTAAAGCATAGTGTAAAAAAATCGGTCTCCTTTGATCTCACTCCACACTGAGATGTAACTTCACACGAAGGCAGAGACCAGGCCTGTTTTGTGCACCAGGTCATCCCCAGCACCTAGCCATCTGCAGGACACAATCTGGGGGTCAAGCCGTAGCTCTTCCTCCTGCTCCTTGAGTCCGACCTACCTCCTTCCTGCTGGGGTCCACGCCCTGAGGGAGCTCCTCCACTGGCATGTTCACCAGCTGCTCCAGGGGGAAGACGGGCAGAGGCCCAGAATTGAGGTTGCTGTTAGCGTTAAACACATCCTGTTTAGGGCTTGTGATCTCCTAGGGAAGAAAAGGAAAGCACTGTTACTTCAGCTGGTTGGCAGCCACCTCCCAGGCTGCCTTGCTCTCTGAAGCGAATGAACATTGATTCTAGGGCACCTCCGTCAAGAAGCCTTCCATGGCCCCCACC
>NW_011888823.1:3728936-3740281 GCF_000151845.1 Pteropus vampyrus
GTCCTCCTGGACCGTAAGGCTCAGCCTCAGTTCACCCAGGCTTAGATGTCTGACAGTGGAGCCTGACCTTGGACAGGGGGCCCACCTGGCCTTGACTTTGCCTCTGGGAAATGAGGAGGTTGGACAGATGCTCTATACTTGGCTGCTCTGCAAATATGTGATTCTCAGCCTCTCCGGAGTCAAAGCCCCTTGAAAACACCGCCCTGCCACGTGAAATAAATCGAACTTTGGGAGAAGATCATCGCACACAGCAGTTCCTTCCTTCCTGCCTTCCTCCTTACGCCATTCTTGTTCATAATACTGCTCCCAGGGAGAACAAATATGAGAGCCAAGAAAACGTCAAACCTTTCCTATCCCTAACGCCACCATTTCTTGGCCAGGCCTCGGCCCTACCTGGTCCCAGACATCTAGCAGGAACACATCATCTTCTTCCAAGTCATCCTGATTGAAGTCAGTGATTTCTGTGGCCAGGAAGCGCCCAGTCTGGTTGGAACATTCAAAGAGCCGGGGGGCGATGACCATGTTTTCCTCCTGCAGTCTGCAGGACGGACAGAAGATCGTGTCGGCAGGAGGAAGGTGTGGGGAGAGGAGAATCAAGGACACAGAACTCTGAGGGACTCCGACATGGAAAGCCCACCTCAAAGGCAAATGCTCTTTCTTCTGATCACACGAAAGCTCCCCCTTCCTCCCAAGAGTCCAAGAGTGTTCCCCGGGAGAAATTCCCACTGCTTCTCCAGTCGGGCATTCCAGTGGCTCTTCTCTAGTCCCCAGGCAGTTCTAACACCTGCCCTCTAAACCTCCCGCTGCTGCTGCTTTTGCTTTTGACCTGGGGTGGGGGGGGGCGGGGCATGGATCTTCTTGAGAAAAACCGTTTGAAAGAGGGTTTATGTCCAGGTCCTGTGTCATCAGCCTTAAGAGCCAGGGCTGGGTGGACTCTGACATCTTCTTCCCCAAAGGCAAACCTATAGTCCTGCCCCTCTCTTTGAGCTACCTCCTATGGCCGTGAATTCCCCATCAGGCCCCGGGCAGATCGTGGTGAGCAGCTCAGACACAGCCCCTGTGCCCAGGAGGGCCTGGGGGCATGGACTGCTCCTTACTCATCTTGTGGCCCCGGGGACCTGGCACACAGGGTCCTCAATCCTTGCCTGTTTCAGGCTCTGAGCCATGAGCATGGAGGTTCTGGAAGGCTCTCCAGCCTCGGAAGGTGAGCTGGAGGCAGAGGGGCCCCATAGTTACCTCCTGGAGCTGGCGTAGGGGGCCTTCCCACCCAGGGCTATCCAGAACTGGGCTGGCTCCTGCCCTTCCACTACCACTTGCTTCTCCGTCCGAGAGATTGTGTCAGCAACCATCTTGGCCATCTGCCGCTCGTCCCCGCTACAGCCCTGGGAAAAGGAAGGGAGTCTAATATGCGGGGGGGAGACCACCTCTAGTGCCATGCTGACCCCCACCCTTCCGCCACAGTCACTGGCCCAGAGGTCCTGGGTCTGAGAGAGCTTTCCTGGATCAGGACACCAGACACATGGCTGATGCAGTGACAGTTGTCCCATCCTCCCCTCTGTCCTTGACACTCCAAAGAACGGCAGAGGAGACAAGAGAGTCTGCACTCTCCTTACAAGGCAGGAGGACTACAAGAGGCTGAGGGTCTTCATTACAGAGATAGATGGGGAGGCAGCGACAGACAGGCACAAGGACAGTGAAAGAGAGCCTGAGATATAAAGACAGACCAACAGCGGGACAGACAGGAGAGGCCGGAGACAAACGGAATGAGGGAGACTGACTCAGACACAAAGGCGGAGAATCTGAGGATGGCCAGACCCAGAGTTGTGGAGGAGGGGATAGGGCCAGAGTCAGCTGGGGAACAAGGAAGCAGGGCCTGTTCAGCCAGAGGCTCCTGCCCTGTCCTCGATCTGCTCTGAGGCCAGGGGACCTGCACATACCTTCCCATACCACAGGTAGCAGCAGGACTGAGTCTTGAGGATGAAGACGTCATTGGAGTTGAGGGAGGCGGCCTGGGCTGGGACCTCGAAAGCCTTGGTGTTGTTGGTGCTGGTCCCCCGCACCTGGAACAGCCGTGTGGGGGGCACAGGCTCCATGTCGTTGGCCCGGGAGGTGCCTCCCTGCAGGGTATGAGGAGAAAGCGGGAATAACTTAATGAAGATGAGGGGAGATTCGAGGGGCACTGACAACCAGAGAGGAAGAGGTTGGGGCAGGGTCAGCCTGCTCTTCCAGGTCTGCTGATACATCACCATCGGATGAATCTTTCCCAAACATTGCTTTGGTCAGGGCACTCCCCCGCTCAAAAACCTTCAGTGGTTCCCACTGCTTATAGATTAGAACCCAGCTCTGCAGGGGAGCCTTTGAAGGCCCCATGTGACACAGGTGCAAACTGCCTTTCCAGACTTATTCTGCTCTCTCCAATCCTTCCAGTTTATCTTGGCCAGTTTATCTTCTTACTGTTCCCCATGGATCTCTCCCTCTGGGCCTTTGTCCTTGCTGTGTCCCCTGCATTGTATGCCTTCATAATACCTCTGCTGAGCTCTTCAACCAACCCCAATGTCAAGACCTTCTCCAAACCCCCTTTCCACCGTGAACACTATGCCCATTCCCAGGTTACTGTATTCACGCTCTCCTTTGAACTCAACTTATATTACTTGCATTTAACAACACGGTGCTTTGAGCTGTTAGTTCGTTGCTCTCCCAACAAGATGGTAAACAGTATTAGCATTGCATTCTTCTTTCCCCTTAGTGCTTTGCCAGAAGCTTTGTATTTAGTAGGTGCTCAATAAACAGATTGTTGCTTAAATGAATTCAGGAGATGTCTACTTCATTATGTTGGAAGGCACCCATGCGGTTTGGACAAATCTCACCAAAATAACTTCCTTTTTCATGCAGAGGACCCGAAGAGTTGGGGAGTAAAGAAACAGCACTTGCACATGCTAAGTGCTAATTACATGCACTTTTTAAAGTAGCGAATGCTTAGTTCTATTATGAGTCCCACATAGGCGATGGAGTCTCAAACAGTCCTCTCTCACAGAGGATGGGCTTCACCCGCAGCCCCGCCCCCACCTGACCTCCCCTCTGTCACCTGCTGCATACCCACCCCACCTCGGTGGCGGGTACTGCCGGGCACCTCAGTCCAGCAGCCATACCTGGTAGACCACCATGCGTCCCTTGAAGATGGACATGAGGTGAGGTGGCTCCTTGCCCATCGGGACCCGGATCTGGACCGGTTCATTATTGTACTTCTGGTCCAAGATGACAGCTTGATAGGCTGAGGCTGTGATTTCATCCTGGCTGGCCTGGCTACCCTGGGGATGAGCAGGGTGGAAGGGGTAGGATGGAGTCAGCCCCCAATTCTGGCCTCGTCTCTGGCCTCAGTGATGACTCCATCCCTAATTCTGATCTGGCCCCAAACCCAACTGTCTTCCCCACCAAACCCCACCCCAGACACAGCCAAAACCCCACCTGAACTAGAACTCAGTTTGATCCCAGCCCCACACCAAATTCTTTCCCAGCCCCAGCCCAGCCCTGACCCACCTGCAACTCAACCTTGACCCCAACCTTGACTCCTCTCCTCCTTTCTTGGGGGAAATACCATGGCACCATTTATCCCCGCACCCGAGCATCTTTCTGCTCTCTAACATCTGGACACAGGAACCCAGGCAGAGCCGATGAAGGGAAAGTACAGGAGGCCATGGAAATGGGAAAGGAGACTCAGAAAACCAAAAGGGAAAAGGGTTGTGAATTCAGGTGCTCAGTGTCAGTGGGATCTCACAGCCAAAACAGTCCCCAGACGGAAGAGGAGTGAGCTCCCCATCACCAGAGGTAGTCAACTCAAGGGGATTGGCCACTTGGCAAGGGTATAGTGGAGCAGAAGCTGAGCTGAATGTGCTCTGGACAGGGTGGGCGGGGCCTGACCTGCCAGATGTAGAGCAGGTAGTGCGGCTTCTCGCCAATGAGGTAGGTGTAGAGCAGCAGGTAGCAGTCACCCCCGTAGAAGTGGCCCAGCCACTTGGAAGCCACAGGCACCAGCTCTAAGTCCTCAATGCGCCACACCTGGGGCCAGTATCAGGCTAGTGTGAGGTCCAGGAAAACCTCCACCAACCCCTCCCATCCATCCCAGGCTTCCCTTCCCTCACCATACCTGCACCTCCCCACTCCCATCATCTACCATCTTCTGCTGGGCAGCCACCTGAGGCTGGACATGCATGGATGTGGCATCAAACTTCACTTGCTCCACCTTGGCTGGAGTGAGGGGAAATCATGACACCAACGGTCACCAGCTGAGGTCCCCCAGGTCCTCACAAACAGCCCTGAATGGTAGCTATAATTCTTAGACTCATTTTACAGATATCGAAACTGAGGCCAGAGAGATTCAGTAGCTAACTCAAGGTCACACATGGCAGAGTTCTAATACAGAACCATCTCTCCCTGCCCCTGAGACTCATGCTTCACCAGGGCCCCCAGGGAAGCCGGGAGAGAGGCAACCCTTGTATATTCCCCCAGGTTCCTGGCACTGAGATCGCCCTCAGCCAATATTATCTGGTAAGACTGAGCTGTTTGGTTTCCGGGGAGACCCAACCCCATTTCAAATGAAAGGCAGGTCATTCTTAGCTCCCATTTGTGACGACTCGAGTTTATCCATGTCCCCTCATGTCCTCACCCCACCTGGGGAGCAGGGGCCAAGGTTAAAGTGCTCGTGGAAGAGGCTGGGGAGGTTGAGTGCTCTCTTGGCCCCACTCCTGTCTCCCAGCCCACCCTGCTTCACCCGGCCCTCACCCACGGAGCCCACAGAGTAGGTTTTGCCCAGGCCTGAGGTCTGGTTGGGCACTGTCCACTTCTGAAAGAGCTGCTGGAAGACGACGGACTCAGATCCATCATTCTGCACCTCTATTTGTGTGCTCGCGGGGTACTGCTTGGCTTTGATAAAGTTCTGGAAAGAGAAGGGGATGGCTGGGGCCATGTCCCACCCTTAGCCTCCACCCGCCAGAGCAAGCCAAAGCCTGGCTCTAACCCCAACCAGACCCAACCATAAGCCTATCCCTGGTCCCAAGCCAAAACCAGAACAAACTCCAGTCCCGAAGTTGACCCCCAAACCTAATCCTGCTCTTGCCCAAACCCCAAGGCCAAACCAGACCTTAAACTTGACACTGCCCCAAACCTACCTCTGACCCCCACCCCGAGGCCAAATCTGACTCCAAACTTGACCCCACCTCGATTCTAACCCATATCCTCAACTCCCATCTCCAACCTTGAACCCAGCCTCCAATCCAGTGCTGACCCCTAGCCAGTTAGGGTTATTGACTTCAGCCAAATAATGACCCCAAGTTCTGACTTGGCCAGGCTCCATGCTCACCCCAGCCCCTCTGTGAGAGAGCCGCCTCCATTTCTCCTTCCCTTCTTTGAACCCAGCTTGAGGTGGGAGTCCATATCCTGAGGAGGCCCCCCCAGGTGTCTGGTGGTTGGCTCCCTGGCATGCAGAGAACCCCCAAGATGGCTACCGAACCGACTTTGAGACCCCCCAGCTGGGTCGAGTCCAGAGCCTTCCCTGGCCTCTGCACCCCTGTCCGAGCCTGCTTCCCTTGCCCTGCTGGAGTCAGCTTCTCCCCCCTCTCCTCACAGTCCTCCTCCTCCCCCGACCCCCATGCCCACCTGTGCGTGGCTCATGGCTCCCTTCCTCTCCTGGGCACTGGCATTCTTGCCCTTCCACACGTAGATCTTCAGGCCCCCCTGGTCCAGGATGTAACAGTCCTAGAGGTGGAGAGAAAGACCCTGAGGGAGAGCCTGACGGTGTGGCGGAGCTGGGCCGGGGAGCTCCGGGCACAGAAGTCTTCCCTCCCACACTGGCCTGGGCCCCTGGTGCTGCTCCTGCTTGAGGGTATGTGAGCACAGTGCAGGGGGCTCAGAGCTGTGGCTGGGGGCCTCCAGACCCTCTCACCTCGTGACTGAGCATGTCCTGTGTGAGTGGCCGTGTGGCAATTTCTCTGACCACCAGGTTTCCCTCTGAATCAGACACGCTGCAGGACAAAGATATGGCATAGACCAGGAGGGGTCCCATGCCCCTCAGTCCCAGTGAAGTCCCCCAGCACCCAAGAGGGGCCCAGCCGGGTACTCACTGGTACAACTTGAGGGCGGCCTTGAGCGCAGGCTCCACCACGGTGTCAGGCACGGCTGCCTTCAGCTCCCTCCGCTTGCCCAGCACGTGGTTCATGACCTCCATCAGCTGTGGGGACGCCTTCTCATCCTCCCCATCCACGACAGCCACATAGGTCCGCCCGCCCCGCTCCTGGTCTCGGATCTCCTTGGCCAGAGTCATGCTCTGCAGGGAGGCCCCGAGTGACCCATGAAGGCTGGCAAGGGACAGGGCGGCCTCCACCACCCCAAACCATGCCAGGAGATCCCAGCCCACCCTGCAGCAGTCCCGATGGGTGAGGCACCTCCCTGCTCCTCCTCTTTGAGGGGGACCAGGCTTTTAAGGTGCGTGTGAGGAAACCAGGTGAAAACCCACTGGGAAAGCAGGTTTCCTCACTGGCAAGAGGGTGTTTCTGATGGACTTCGTGGGCTTTCGGTTTCAGCATTGTCTGAAATTTGTGATTTTACTTTGCAGTTTTGTTCAAAAGCTAAGCCCTGAAGGTTACAGTACTTAGCCTCTTTGTTCCGAAGCATGCCTGAACCCATGCAGATACACACACACACACACACACACACACACACACACACAGCCTCATGTGTGCTTACACACATATGCACAAGCACATACACACCCACACGTGTCCAGGCAGCCATCTCTCATGTCCTCACACAGACACACCCCCCCCAGAATGAACAGTCCACATGTGCTCACACACACATAGACGCACATGCAGCACACTTGTCATGTGCTCACACACAGGTGCACACACCCTGGCTCACCCTCCTCTGCCCAACGTCTACTATTCTGTTACTGGCATTTGGGTCGCAGGCCCCCTCTCTCTCCGCTCCCTCCCAGGCGATCTCACCCAATCCCAGAGCTTTTATGCTCAGGCCCATATCTCTGTCTCCAGCCCAGCTCTCCACTCTCATCTCGTTTATCCAACGTGCATGATAGCCCCATTTTAAGATGTCCAAAACAGAACTCTAGATTTTCTCCCCAAATTTGTTGTTTCCTGATCTCTCCCATCTCAGGAACAGGGGATCCATTCATCCCCATAATTGCTGAAGCACTACGCTCTGAGTTCTGCCTGGCCCCTGTCTCTTCACCCTTCATCCAACACACAAGGCCAGTGGATTCCACTTCCCGGTTCTCACGTGGTGAACAGAGAGCTCCCTGAGTCCTCCTAGCCCTTCTTCCCTCTTTCGTCACTCAGAAGTCAGAGTGACCTTCAATAGCCTCCCAGGCACTGAGAACAAATCCTAACCCTCTTACACGGCCTTCTGACCACGTAATATGCCCTATGAGACCTGCCCGCCTCCTCTCCACGCTCCCTGAAATCCACATCTCATGCTCTGGCATCTCCCTACCAGCCCGGCCATTTCTCTCCTGCTTTAAGGCCTTCTCCTTCCACCTCCACCCCGTCCCAGAAGCCTTCCCAGAACCCACAGAACTGCACTCCCCACCCCTCGCTTATCAGTTATCCGCTTTATGTTTGTGCCCCCCACCCCCCGCCACCACTGGACAGCCAGCTGGAGGCCAGAGCCAGGGCAGGGCTCTGCCCACTTCATTCACTGCTGGATTTCCAATGCTTGGCACCAGGTGTGCCACACAACAGACTCATGAAATCTCAGTAGATTAGCCACAAATATGCCCACGCCAACTCCAATGTGCATACCTCTCCCCATACACATGGAGACTCAGACCCACCTGCAAACACCTGCCCCGGGCAGTCAGGGGAGAGAGGCCTTGGGGATATGACAGCTGGCTTGGGGTGGCATTAGTCTGGCAAGTCTGACTGTTGGGGAGAGCAGGTGCTGCTGTGCAGGAGCAGGTGGGGCAGGCTGGGACTTGGGGGAGGGGCGCTGCATGGGCAGAGTTTACCCTGAGTCTCTCCATGCGGTTACTCTCTGGCCCGTTCCACTGGATGATAAGCTTCCCGAGGTCCAGGAGGAAAACATCCCCACGGTTGAAGCTCCTCCAGGACATTTCCACCTGGAGAGCCATGGGGGAGGTGCAGACCCCACTCAGACCCCGTCCACCATCCATCATCTCTTCCCGCCCCTCCCCACCCCTCACCCCACCTGGGCCTCTGCCCTACACCCAGACTGAGAAGGGACAGGAGGCCATGCCCTAGAGCCCTGTTCAATGCCCACCTCTCTGGCCACCACATTCCTCTTTCCCTTGACGTGCAGTAGCCGCTGAACCTCACTGGAGTTGGTCTCCACGTGCTTCATGCCAGAAGCCACACCTCCTTTCTGGATCCTGAGAAACGAGGTGAGCCAAGCTGAGAGAATGAGCTGGGAGGTGTGACTGGACTCTGCCCTTCCAGATCCGGGGTACCTGGCTATCACTGGGGCCATCTGAGGGCTAGGGCTGGGACTAGCGTGAGGTCCATGAGGTACCTCAGGTGCAAACTTCAAGGAGATAGTCACTCGCAGAGTCATTCAAGTGCAAGGTCAGTCTATTGCCCACATTTGCATGACCCTGGCAATGTGGTAATGTGGTAACGTGGAAGGAAAAGAGGTAAGATACCATGCACTGAATTGCGTTCCCTCCCAAACTCATATGCTGAAGCTCTACCCCGCCAATGTGATAATATTGGAGGCGGGGCCTTTGGGAGGTAATAGATTTAGATGAGGTCAGGGGGGTGAAACCCCCGCGATGGGATTAGTGCTCTCATAAGAAGAGATAGATACCAGAGAGCTTGCTTACTCTCTCTACCATGCGAAGACACAGTGAGAAAGTGGCTGTCTGCAAGCCAGCAAGAGAGCCCCTCGCCAGCAATCAAATAAGTTGGCACCTTGATCTCAGACTTGCCAACCTCCAGAATTATGAGAAAATTAATTTCTGTTGTTTAAGCCACACAGTCTATTCTTTATTTTTTGTATTTTCTGCATTTTTTTCTATGGCATCCCGAACAGACTGGGACAGGAGAGGTGCCAGTGCAAATGGATGCTGCTCTAAGTATGGGAAGAATGGGAGGAAGACAAAGTGGGGGGGAGACGGGGGACTGTGGCTACCTGGAGAGCTCCCGGCCTATCCTACAGATCAGTAGCAACTTGGCTCCTAGCTGTGTGTTTCCATGGGCATAGCCCAGAGGCTAGAACTTCACGCTTTTCAAGAAGAGCAAGAAATCTGGGCTTTTAGTGTGAAAGGAGAAAGGAGCAGTCATTCGCCCAGTGGTCAGAGGGGAGACTTCCTGTGATGCCCTGGAGGGCCTCCTTCGGCACTCCAGGGCATCCAGATGGAATTGACTCACAAAAATTCACGGTACACAGAGTTATAGAATTTTAGAACAGCCTTTGGGGAGCCAACGACAACATTTAGAGGGATGAAAGAACAAGGCAGACGCAGAAATGGGGGTGGGAGAGCAGAAAGATGAACACGAATGAGCCTCGTGGCCGCCCCGTACAAGCTCTGACTCCTTTCCCAGCTTCGGCTCTGCACTCTCAGTCTGGGGTGTCCCTCCCCTGCCCTGGTCCCACACCCCAGTCTACAGCACGCCCCTCCATACACAAGGCCCTGCTTGAAGTAGCCTCGGAAGGCCTCGCTCTCATTGCCCTGGACCTCACGGTGCTGGACGGCCCGGCCCTTCAGGAAGTCGTCCATCTGTGTGGTGTAGATGGCAGCTGCCCCTTGCTCATCCTGAGACGAGGCCTGGCCAATCCAGTAGTGGATGTCATAGGACAGGTTGCTGCCTGTCTTGTGGACCTAGGGAGAGGGATTTCCAATGTACCTGAGGCCCTGGGCTCCCATAGCCCTCTCCCACCTTCCTGCTTTGCATGGTCTCCCATGCACCTGGGGCCTGGGTCACAGATGAGCCCAGAGTGGTGGCCCCAGCTGCTCAGAAGGTGTCCCATGACTATAAATCCACCGAAGGTGGACTTAGCTGGGAGCTCAGTGACCCAAAGGCAGGGAGAGCCTCTTACATGTCTGATCCTACAGAGCTGCTACTGAGCTGGGCACCTGGGCACACACGGTAAGGACTGTCTTTGGGTGAAGCCAGTCCAGCTCTTCCCACTGCCCCAGACTCAAGTTTCCTCCCTGACACCACAGTGGGCTTTGTTCTTTGCTCAGCCCCCTCCCTGCCCACCCCTCACTCACAGCCAGGACTACGTAGCAGTCACCATCGTAGAAGCTGCCAAAGGTGCCAGGAGGAACAGGCACCATCTGCATAGCCTAGGGAGAGAAGGGGCATCAAAGGGGCTGCCCTGGACCACCCACGACCTGCACTTCCATCCTTAACCACAGTGAGACTTGGAGAGGCAGAGAGCCCGGAAGAAGAGGGCGTGACAAAGCTGACAAGGAGAAGGAGTGTGAGGAGCGGGGTAGGTAAAGGAGCATGAGGAAGAGGCTGATGCCCGAGGAGAGGGGAGGAGTCTCTTGGGGACAGTAACCAGGGGCTCCCACGCCAGCAAGGCAGGATTGGAGGGACAATAAGAGTAATCCCAGGCCTCGTTCTCCCCTCAGTCCTCCCCCACCCCCCATGCCCAGGCAGGCCTCACCTCGATCCTCCATATCTGCACCCCGGGGGTGGTGACGTTGAGAGAGCCTTTGACTTGGGCGCTCAGTTTGGTCATGGCGATGAGCCTAGGGGGGAAGTGGTTGGGAGCAAGGACTGAGGAGCTTGGGAGCACCCTGGGGTTCAGGTACTGCTCTTCCAGTCCAGCCTTGAGAGCTCTCAACAGTGCCTGGAGGCCAGAATCCCCTGAGGGGAGGAGAGGGGGATTGGTTCCCCACCCTAGGCCCTGATGGGCCAAGGGCGGAGACCCAGCTGATCTTGCCACTTTCTTCCTCAAACACCCACCCTGACTCCCCCTCACCTTCTGGATAGAGCCTTCTCTCCTTAGCCTGTCACTCAAGGAGCTTCTTTAGCCCCTAACAATTTTTCTTTTTGAAAATTTTTATCAAAGCTATGCTTGCTTAAAAAAAAAATCAGAGTTTTTTTGGGTTTTGGTTTTTTTTTTTAAGGAAAGCAAAAATAATAAGGGCTGAAAAGTGTATGCACCCGAAAGAATGGGAAAAGCAGGTGTTCAAACAAACACTTGTACATGAAGTTCATAGCCGCCTTATTCACAATAACCCAAAAGGTGGAAACAATCCAAATGTCCATCAACAGATGAATAGAAGAACAAAAGTTTGTATATTCACACAATAGAGTATTATTCGGCCATAAAAAGTACTGATACATGCTACGACGTGGATGAACCTT
>NW_011888823.1:3741101-3750178 GCF_000151845.1 Pteropus vampyrus
GTTTTGACCTGCAACTGTGTTCTCCTCTCTAGCTGCTTATCAGAATCACTGGGGAGCTTTTAAACAATACTGATGCTCCAGTGAACAGGCCAATTTCCTAGGGATTCTGATTTAATTAGGCTAAGGTGGGGCCCAGGCATGGGTATCTTACTTTCTGACTTTTGAGAGGTGAGGCATGGGTCCTTTTAAGACTCCCCAGTGATTCTGATATGAGCCAGGGGAGAGAACCACTTGTCCCCACTTGTTCTCATCCCTGGCATCCTGTCTCTTCCCACCAGGCTGGAAGCCACCCCATTCCTCACCGATCCCACCACCCAGCCTGGCACCGAGTCGCCCTCCATGAGTGCTCCTTGAACATAATGAATGAAAGGTCATGTGGCCCTCACAGATAGCCTGGAATCTATCTAATCTCTCTCTGCACCTTGACTCTGAGTTGCCTCTTGGAACAATGACCTGGCTTTATACTGCTCATAAACTCCCTCTTCTGAGTCCCAAGGAGTGACCTCTCGCCCTGGCATTCTGGAGTTTGGGGGCATGATCTCCCTCCCCAGCATCTGATTAATTAGCGCCCTCTCCAGAAGAACAGGGCCACCTGCCAATCTCCAGCTCTGAGCTTGCAGGAGCCCCTGGTGCCTGAGTCCTGCCTGCTGTCCCTGCCAGGAGTGGCCTCCTCTGTGGGGCCAACACACAGGGACCACAGTGCCCTCAGGACTCCTGGTTCAGTAGAACCGATTTGGGTACAAAGAAAGAGAATGTTGGTTTAGTTTCAGTCACCACTTTGGTCGACATTTCCCTTTCTCTAAGACAGACTCTTTGACTCTCACAAGCTGTATGAACATGGACCCCATTTCTTCATCTATGAGGTGGAGGGGTCAACTAGATGATCTCTAAAGTCCCACCAGGGACATGCTCTGATTCTAAGAGTGAATAGCAGGGGGAATAGAGGAGCCATTGGAGGAGAGATTCGGGGTAACAGGGACTTGAAAAATTGGGTGCTCTGCCTCTCTAGAGAGAAATCAGGCTTGGGGACCGCCAGCAGCCTGAATAGAGAAGTGGGAGCCTCCTCACGGCCAGGGGTGGGCAAGGGGATTCTGGGAAGATTGGCTCCAAAAGCCCCCCATGCCTGCAGACTCTGCACCCACCAACCTGAGGACACCTGAGTAGGCTCCTGGGAAGCGGGTAGTCTGTGTGTCCCCAAGACTCTTGTCCAGACTTGGCTGTTGCCTCCCTTACCCCCCATTTCAGCTTAATGGGACCACAGTGGCTGGTGAGGCCAAGGGGACAGGTCCTGATAGAAGGGAGATGGGACAGACACCAGCCCTCTGCCTCTGCCTTTGCCCATTTAATTCCTGATGGCTGTTGTTCACACCCTAGGATCCGGGAGACAAGAGCCCTGAGGTCCCAGGAGTGTCAGGGGAATGGTGACATAAAGAAAGAAATCATTTCAGATGAAGAAATGGGTAAAGAAATGGGGTGGGGTGAGGTCAAGATGACCAATTAGTCCCAGTTCGCCCAGGACTGTCCAGGTTTTAAGTCTGGAAGTCCCATGTCTCCAGGTTTTCCTCAGTCCAGGGCAACCTGGGATGGTTGACATCCGGAGCGGGGCGGGGGCTAGCGGCAGGTCTGAAAGAGCAGCCATCTGGGGTGGAACCTGCACAATTCTTTCCTCAGAGGCCCAGGAAGCCACGCTGGGCGCTGCGCTCTTCCAGACTCTCCAGAGTGCCAGGCCTCTCCCTTGTGCCACACCAAGGTTCTCCAGGAGGCCCCAGGTTGCCAGAGAGAAACATGGGCCCCTATACCTCTCCCACCACCTACGGTCCTTGTGCGTCCCAGCAGGGTTGCCTTACCTGGTTGGAGGAGGCGGCTGCCACCTGGGAGATCTCAGGGAGTTGTGGCAAGCTGGCTGTAGGAGAGCGACCTTTGTCCCCCACCCCCCCTCGGCTAGGAACTGCCTTCACCATATAAGGGAAGATAGGGCCCTAGAGAGAGAAAGGGAATGGGTGAGGGGGTGGGGAGGCAGGTGCCCGCCAGGTCCCTGAGAGCCCAGAGCCCAGCGACAGCCTAGCAGCCGAGCTGATGTGCCCCACCCTTGGCTGCCAAGAGAGCTTCCAGGAATGCAGTCCATTTCTGCCCAGGGCCCAGACCCTCACGGCAGGTGGACAGCACTGGCCAGTGAAGGCAGGGGCCCCTGGGTGCTTCTTCCTGCCAACCCGGAGGAGGCGGCTTAGGGGTCCTCCCTCCTTCCCTGGGAGAATGGCTCATGGGGCAAGGGCGCCCCAGACCCATGATGTAGGGCCAGGGGTTCACACTTGGGGCACCTCCAGGACCGATGGGCACCCCTGAAGGTCTCTTCTCCCGGGCATGACACTCGCTCAGAAGCAACCTGAGTGTTCTTGCCCCACTTTCAAGGGCATTGGCTCCACCTGGAGTTTTTATGAGCTGCCATAAACCAGTGCCTTTGGACTCTGTCTGCCACTCTGCCTCAGCAGCGTTTCCTTTTCGGACCCCCGATCCTAGGGGACCCATCTCATTCGGCACAGGAAAGGAGCGCAACCCTCTCAAGCACAGAATTTGGCTTTGCCCACAAACTCAGCATCCTGGGCAGCTACCTTCCAACCTCCACCCCTGCAGAAATTCTCTCACCTCTGAACTCTGGTCCTCTGGCAGGTGAGATGAAGTGGGCTGGGCAAGGGCAGCCTCTCCTCCCGACCACACCTTCCCGAGTTCTATGTGTGCACACAAGTGCGTGTGTGAGTAAACAAACTGCAGGAGATATTTTGCTTTTTAAAATAACACCCTTTTGTGAATAAAAAGTATATATTTATACTCAATTATACAAAAAAGCGAAAAAGAAAGAACTCAGCTATAATTCCACTGCAGAGATAATCTATAGATTATCTCTCAAATATTTCTTTCAAGTCATTGTCCAGTCAATATGTTGTGTGTGATTGCTATATGTACATAACATTGATTGATCTGCATATGTATACTTTTTTACTGGGATGTGTTATATGTTATTTTGCAACTTCATTTTAACTGTCCCATGGCAATCCATTAGATAGAGAGCATAGATTAGTAACCAATAGCTCATTTTTTGACTTCCAAATTATACCCAATTGTTAATACAAAGAATGCTGTGACAAATATTCTAATTGCTAAATCTTTGCCATTAGATGCGTTCTTTCTTTAGGATAAACTCCTAAAAGTGGGATTGCTGGGTCAAAGATGTGAATAGATAAATCACCTTCCAGAAAAGTCACATTAATTGATAGTCTCGTGTTCAGCACAGGAGGCCTGTTTTGCCACATTCTTCCCAGCCCTGGGCTCCAGCTTTTAAGAAAATCTCTGTCAGTTTAAATGTCAAAAAGAAAATCATCACTGTATTGATATATATATTTCTTTGATTACCAGTGGGATAGACCATTTTACATATATATTTATTGGCTCTGTCCTCTTTGTGAATTTTCAATTAATTTGTTGAGTTACGTGTTGAATGTATTAAGGTTGGCAACCTGCCTGTCATTTACGGGGTATTCTGTTTGTCTTTTAATTTAGCCTCAGGATTTTTTAGGACAACCTATGTTTTTAAAAATTGTTTCCAATTTCTTTATTATGATAAATGTCAAACACAGAAAAGTATAACATAGAAAAAGTACACTAGAATAATAATAAACACCCATGGACTCAAGAATTAAAATTTGTCATATATATATATAGAAGTTACAGATATCATAATATTCGACCCAAAATATTTAGTGTATCACACATCTCCTAAGAATTAGAACACTGTCCTTCATAACTGTAATACGATTTTCTTCTGACAATAATACAAATTATTTCTAATATACTTTCTATTCAGCCCATGGTCAAATTTTCTAATTGTCTTCTCAGGGACTTTAACAGCTGTTTTAATTAATTCATAGTCAAATCAAGATCATGCATTTCCTTTGACTGTTACTTCTCTTTAGTATTTTTTTTCACATTCTATATATGTATTTTCCTTATCCCACAGTGAAAATCTTGGTTTTCAACATTAACATGTTTATCTGTCATACAATAAACACAAAATAGTTTCAGAAACACAGCAACCAATAACACTATCAACAATAAACCTACTAAGTAAAGTTCTTTGCAATTCTTTTGATATTAAGATATAGCCTATTAAGCGTATATAGTCTTATCTTCAGTATTTTTTAAATCTAGAAGTCTTCCAGCTTTTTTTTCTATGACATTGACTTACCTGAGTCAAGGACAGTGGTCTTGTAGAACGTTCACACTGTGGATTTGTCTGTTTTTCTTTATTATTTAATTTGTTCCTCTTCCTCCTGTATTTCCCACAAACCGAAAGCACCTCTAAAGACTTGATAAGTTCTGGTTAAATGATTTTTTTGAAGAATACTTGTAAAAGGCCAGTGCTTCTCAAACTTCAATATTGTAAGAATGATCTGGGAATCCTTTTAAAATGCAGAATCTGATTCGCTACGTCTGGGGTGGGGCCTGAGGTTCTGCATTACTAACAAGCTCTCAGGTGTGGCTGATGTGCTGGTCCATGGGCAAAGGTGATGCTGTGTACTTCACATTGCATCACATCGGGAGGTATATGATGTCAAGCAGCCCAGCCCAGGTGATGCGAAGTTTGCTCCCTTGGTTACTGCGATATTCCCACTGTAAAGGCACATTCTCCCCATTGCAATTGGAAGTCATCCTGGGGCATAGTTTGGCACTGGAAGTACAAAAGTTTTTGATTTTTTATTTGCCACTTTCTACTTGTTTTATAATATTCATTTTGTAATTGCTTTTTTCACGTCTGATTTTTCCCACGTTGTCTTTTAGCTTGCTACTGCACCCTAGTGCCTGGTACAGTGTAGGCATGCAATGTTTGAAGGAAAGAAATGTAATTTATGATTTCTAGTTTGTTAGTATGTTTAAAGCTGTATTTTTAACTTTAAACTGATTTTATTTTAAAAAATTAATAAATGTATCTGATAAAATAATTCAAAATACAAACAGATATACAGTAAAAATGTATATCTCATGTTAGATGACTGCCATCCAGTCCCCCAGCCCTGCTCCCTAAGATTAGCCACAATTCCCATTTCTTGTTACCCTACTGAAGTACACAAAAGTATATATGTATATTTGTGTCTATTTTTATGTTTCTCTTTAGTGGGAAGACATCATCATTATTGTTATGAATCTTGCTTTGTTTCATTTACTGTTCTATCTCAGAGATCATTCTATATCTATTCAGATAGTTCTACTCATGACTACATGGTATTCGCTTGCATCTAAAGAGCAAGATTTATTTAACCAGTCCCTAGCTGATGGACACTTAGCTTATTTCTAGTTTTTAGCGATTACAAACAAGGATGCAATTAATACCGAGATATATACAAAGTTATATGTATGTACGCTTTATCTGTAGCATAAATTTCTAACAGTGGAATTGTTGGATCAAAGAGTATCTGCATTTAAAAAATTTTTTTTTTGATAGATATAAAATTACTCTCCAAGAGATTGCACCAGTTTACACTTCCACCAGCAGCATTGTTATCAGGTACCCGTTTCCTCTCGTGTGTGTGTGTGTGCGTGTGTGTGTGTGTGCGCGCGCATGTGCGTGTGTGTGTTGTGTGTGTGCATGTGCGTGTGTGTGTGTGTGTGTGTGTGCGTAACAGGCAAATAGTTAATATCTGTCCCATACCAGGCTTGGTTAGAGGCATTTTCACAGCTGACATCTCGAAAGCCTTCCTCCCTCCTGCCTACTCATGTCCCGAGCCAGCCAGCCACAGCTTCCTGCCAAGTTTATCTCCTATCTCACATCCATCCCTTCTTCCTTCTCTCTTCACTCTGCCTCTGCCCCAGTTCAAGTCTTCATCTTCCATCCTCCCTGGTTGTGGTCTCCCAATAATGTCCCCCATCCCAGATCCCTGGTTTAACTTCCAATGTGCAGCTTCCAGGTGTCCCTCCAAGGCACCCATTGCCTGCAAGAAAAAAAGGCCACTCTCTTGGTCTGCCTATAGGTCTGGATTATCTGGCCCTTCCTGCCTTCCGCAGGGTCATTACTCATGCTTCCCTTCTATGTACAATTCCAAAATTGTCATTTCCCACACGACTGTGGCTGGACCCTGGCACTTTTGTTTTCTTTCTGGTGCACCTCCTCACTCAGGCCACCTTCACTTGAATTGCTCCTCCTTCCCTAACTCTTAGGAGCTTAACTCCCTCAGGACGCATTTTCCAAACCTTCCATGGCCACTCCAGGCGTGGCTGTCTGTGCTTCCAGCCTTCCATGTTCTCTCTGGGGCTACATTTGCAGCGTTTAGGTTTTAGATAGACTGTTCGGGTGTCTTTCTCCACATTGGGGTGTGAGTTCCTTGAGAGCAGAGGCATTGCCTAGTCATGGTGTCTCCCCGGGGCCTGGCACCATGCCTGGCACACAGGAAGCACAGACACCTGTGGTTGACTTGAACTTTATGTGGGTGAAGGGTGTGTGGGTGGTGGGAAGAGGCTGACTGCAGTCTCATTCATAGTTGGGAGCCCTGGTGACTCCGTGACCTGTGTGATGCAAATCTGGGGGACCAGTGTTTGCATTGAGAACAGGAAATCCAGCAGGACCCCGAGGAAGAGGATAAAGGCAGAGGAAGACGGGTCACTCTCAGAGACTTGGGGGCAGAACAGCATCTGGGGCACCGGGAGGCAGGCATGAGGCTGGATTCACAAGGGGATGAGGGAGGGGTGGGAGGAGGGGACAGGGACCGATCTCTGAGAAGGGTCGATCTCCCTCCTCCCCTGTGTGTGTGGTGGAAGGGGGTGTGGAGTCGGGGGGGCAGAAGCTGCCCACCTCCGGGAAGAGGAGTGAACGATCCTGGTGTTCATCTTTCCAGCCCCCGGGGTAGAGGAGGGGTCAGGCCGAGAGGGCCCCGCGCCGGGGAGTCCCGGCGTCCGCGAGGACAGAGAGGCCTCTAGTGGCCACCGTGGGAAGGAGGGCAGGGAGGGCCGGGGCGGGAGGGCACTTCCTGCCAGGGTCTGCCCAGTTTTGCAAAGGAAGTGCTGCCAGGGCCGGAGGGGCGGGGGCAGGAAGTGGGCGGGAGACTCATGCTGGGGCGCGGCCAGCCGAAGGCCGCGGAGAGGCGGACAAGGGAAGGGGGCGCGCAGGGGAACGGGACCGAGCGCCTGTCCCACCCAGTTTCTCCAGCGTCCCTGACGCCTCAGCCTGCCAGCTCTTCCCGCGACAGCCCCGGGGAGGCCCACGTCAGCCACGTTCAAAGTTCTTACGTTGGAAGTTGAACTTCCCTTCCCAGTAACTCGTCCCGCTCCCCACCTCCACCCTCTGGGGCCTCACGAGCCCCTCCCCTCCACTCCGGGGGACAGACCACACCCCTCCCGTCTCCAAATACCTTCCAGGGGCCTCTCCTGGGGACGCCTTTCAGTTCAGCTTTAGAGCTACTCCTACGAGTCCTCCAAGCATTTAACCAATTCTGCAAAGGGCCGAGCTCCACTTTGCAGATCACATAACTGAGGCTAAGCGAGGTAGAAGAATTAAATAGTACTCAGATCCAAGTGGTGCGCTTAACCTTGCACTTTCGCACTTGAAGACGCAGGGGCCTGGGCAGCTCCTCCTCCACTAGCACTTCCCGCCCTCCAGAGTTTGCAGAAGTGGGGTGTGGCTTCATAGGAAACACAATCACTCCTCCCACTTCATCACCCCCCCCCCAATAACCACAGAGGCAGGATGGGGGATCTGGCTTTCTCTTTAGTTCTCATCAAACTGAGGGGCTCTCCATCACAGAGAAGGCACTTAGATGGGAGGGTCACTCGATTCAGACCAGCCATGTCCTTCCCACCCCCAGATTTCCGGGGGGGGGGGGAACAATGACATCTCCATGTGACACTCCTCTTGGCACTGGTATGTGGGTCCCCTTAACCATTAGGCCCTGGGGAGAGCCCAAGGCCTTGACTTCCAGACTCATCATCTGGGGGAAGGGCTCCAGATAAAGGAGGCAGAACTGGAAGGCAGGATGCCCTGGGAACTGCCCCCAGCCAGCAGAGAATGAGGCAGAGGGCTGCAGAGAGTGGGTTGGCACAGTGGAGGGGGACAGCTTCGCAGGAAGACCCCCAAATCCCAGAAGGGTCCCACCTCCTACAGATCCCCTAAAGGCATCGGTGAAGTACGGGGTTGGTGGGGGAGGCACCGCTTAGGCGGTACAGAGACCCCACACACAGTCAGCTGGTTGGCCTAGCACAGGCTGGGCATAGAGAAGGTGCTCAATAACTGTTTTGAATGAATGAATGAATGAATGAATGAATGGAGCAAAGAGGGTGTCAGGGACAGAGGGCTGGGCCTGGGGCCTCTTGGCCCAGCTTGTCTCATTGAGGAAATAGCAGTTTAAAAAACGTAAAAATCCTTTCCCTCCCTCCCCACAATTTATGGGTGCAGGGAAAGGGTGAGGCAGGGGTGTCTCTAACCCAACCCTTCCCTCTCCTTCCCCTAAAAATCTATATACACATATACATATTTATATGACACCTCAAAGGGGTCCTGATATGCCCCCACACTCAAAGCTGGAGGAGCCAAGACCCAGGGCCTTGGGGAAGGGTCAAGGTGAGTGTTGAGGGGTGAGGGCGTGGGTGGTGTGGGGAGCAGCCGTCAGCTGCTGAGCCCAGAGAAGCTAGACTCTGGGCCCTAAAAAACAGACCCCTGTTCCCTTCACAAGCAGTAACAGATCTTCTACCCTCCCGCCCACGACTTCTAGGCAGAGATGGGGGGAAGGGCTCTATCAGTCCCCAGGGAGCAGGTGGGGAGACTGGTTCCTCTCCCACCAGCATCCTGGAGGTTGTTCCAGGCAAGAGCTGACCTGATTTGACCCTGGGAAAACCAGGTGGGGAAGAGGGCTCTATGGAAGGCACTTGGTGTCCACTGTTCCCAGGCTGGGGGCCCAAGGCATGGGGCAGCAGGAACCCTGCCCCTCCCCCATGCAGAACTGGAAAGGGCCAAGGGGCCCAATTTGGCAGCAGAGAAACATGGCAGCACAGAGAGAGAGAGAAAGGGGGAGCCGCACACTGGGCCCCACAGGTCCCTC
>NW_011888823.1:3751643-3753568 GCF_000151845.1 Pteropus vampyrus
ACTGAACCTCTGACTCCAGGCTTCCAGCCCTATGTCAAGGGAACTCACTAATTCTCATCCCCTCCTGCCATGGCCTCAGCCAAATGGAGGAGCCTGGGGGCAGCCCCCTTACCCCAAGGCTGCAGGGCACCGGCCCCCGAGCCAAGTAATGGAGAACAGGCTGGATGGCACACAACCTATCCTGAATTACTTGAACTGGGTCCCGGGCAAGGTGGGGCAAGGGGACGCCAAGGAGAACCCCTCTCTCTGCAGGCCTTAGAGTCAAGACCCTAAGGATCTGTGTGACTTCAGGCAAGTTTCACACCCTCTCACCGCCCCTGACATTCCACAGCTATCAAAGACCTACACAGGGGACTCTCAGGATCGGTGGGAAGAGCCTGGGGTTTGAATGGCAGATGCCAAACCCACCGCCTCCCCCCAATACCCAGCCTCTGACCTGGTGGACCACCCCATCGATCTCCACAGGGATGATGAAGTCCGCATTGTTCACTGGCTGTAGGGAGAAAAGAGCGGCTGAAGCTGGGGTTAGCGCAGATCCCCTCAGAAACCCTGGGGCTGGGGGCCGCTGGGCAGGGCCCACCTTAAAGGAGCTGTGCACCAGGGTCTCGTCCAGGTCGATGACCACGCAGATCTTGTCTGAGTCCTGGGCCTTGGCCTCTGGGAGCAGGTACTGCACTGGGCTCTGCTGTGGGGATGGGTGGGGCTGGCTGGAGGCGCCTCTCTCAGGCCCCAGTCATTTCTCCTATACAGGTCTTCCCTCCCCCAGCCCTCTACCTGGGGAGCCACCGGGATGTGGGGAGAGACCACCCCCTACTCAACTCTGACCCTGCTAACTCTGGAATCTGGAGCCTGGGGCAGGCCACCTGGCAATCTGGGCCTCACTTCCCCACCTGAGAAACCAAAGCAGAGAACAGCTTTCACCTATGATGGGGAAATTCAGAACTCCCTAGGCCAAGAAGCCCTCCCCTAGGTGGCAGTTTTGGAGCTTTCGGGGGCCAAGCTGGAGGACCTGGGAGGGCTCCACTCTCCTGCATACTTTCCAGGGCCTGCAGGCAGGTTATGAAAAGCCCTTTCCCCTAAACCCACTCGGGACTGAACCCGGGTGCCCATGCAGCCCCCACCTGGCCACCACGCACCTTGGGGACAGCTCCATTTTCCTCCACGAGCAGGGGTGCCCCACTGTGTGTGGGAAGGGCCTCCCCATCGTCCTTGCAGACACAGCAGAAAAGCGAGTGGAGGATGCCACGGCTCCTGGGCTTCTGAGAAGCAGCTGACTTCTGGTCACCTGAAGTAGAGAGGCCCAAAGTGGAAGGGTGCACACCGGCCTGCAGAGGCGTGCATATGTGTCCAGGTGCCAACTCCTGGGCTTCGAGGGTCTGGCTATGCCCCCTTCACTGAGGGAGACACACTACGGTGGCTCCTGGCCAACCCTCTGCTCCCCACAAGTCGTTCCAGCGCGGGTACAGAGTTACGCCCATCAGAGAGTCGGCTGGCTGGAGGGGTATCGATACCGAGGGTACTTTCTCTTTTCCTCCCAGGCTCCATCACTGCTCAGGGATCGGCCCCACTGGGGAAGCCTCCAGTCACCCACCTTACCTGAGCAGCCCCTGATCAATCCGGCCCAGAAGGGCCGGGGCCTGGAGCCCTGGGGCCCACTCCTGCCCCCATTCCATACTTTCCGCCCCCGCGAGTCCAAAGTCCTCACTGAGGCTCCACGGAGACGCGGGGGGGCGGGGGTGGGGGGTGGACCTGGGACCAGTGTCCGGCCGCCAGCTGCCGGCCCCGCCTCCTCCGCCCCTGCCCCGCCCCATCTTCGACCGCCAACCTAGATCGGGGCATCCGCTGGCTGATTGACATGCCCACTCTCCACCCCGCCCCAGGCCCCCGGCCCCCAGCCCCGGGCGGAGCTAGACCTAGGCCAGAGG
>NW_011888823.1:3755118-3765002 GCF_000151845.1 Pteropus vampyrus
GCTATCTGGTTTGCAAAATGGGTCTTCTCTCCGACAGTCGCAGGGGCCACCTTACGAGATGTCGTGAGCAATCAGTGGCTCTTTGCTCCCTCCAAACAGCTGTGCAGATCCACACAGTTATACTGTGGACTGGACTGTGACCGTCGCCACCCACCGCAGTCTCGAGACCAGGTGACCCGAATTTGTAGGGCGTGAAAATCCCAATTTCCTGCCCCAGTATGCCCCCTGCCGACCTCTCGCAACTGCCCCGCCTGGCGCCCCGCACGTCAGCCCGGATGCCCGTGCCAGCCACCTGGCGTTCCCGCCGCGAGCCTTCATCCGCTATTCCCTCGGCCCGGAACGCGCCGCCTTCCCGTTCGCGGAGCCAAATCCCACAGACCTCGATGAAATGCCAGTTTCCAAGAGGCCTTCCCACACCCTCCTCTACTGCCAGGCCGGCCACTCAGTGATTATTGCGGGGGTGGGGGTTAACGGCACCCGCACAAAGCGGGCGCTCAATCCCCGCGGGCCCAGTGCGCGACCGTAGAGCCTCAGACATCTACTCCTTGGAGGCTTTTAAACATCGGTTCCGTCCGCGTCCATGCAGACACACCCTGGTCGGCGCGGGGGCCGCGTCCACGCGGATTCTTCACGAGGGAAACTCCCGTATTTTGCGCCGTGATGGCTGCGGGTGGGCGTTCCCTCTCCCCCCAACCCCCGTTTATCAACTCCTATTCGTCGTTACTATTTTGTGTTCACTATTTGAAAAATAATAACGCCAAGCCTTGACAAACACGCCTCAGCACTTCCTTCCCCCGCGGGCCTCCGCGGCGGGCGGGGCGGGCGCGTCCTGTCCCGTCCAGCCGCCGGGTGCAAACGCCGCGCACGTCCTCCAGGCGGCTGGAGCAGGAGCTGGGGAGGGGGAGGCCCCGCGTGGGGTGGGGGTGGGGGTGGGGGTGGGGGCGCGACCAGAGGAGAGCCGCGCCTGCCTGAAGGCGTGCCAGCTTCGTGTCCTGCGACAGCGGAACGGAGGAGGTGACTCTGGGTTGTGACTCCTCCCCCCACTCCCTCAACTGGACCCTCAGGATACCCCTCCTGCTCTTACACAGCCCGCAAGGGCCGCCCTCTTTGTATTTAACCGCGATAGCCGACGTGTAGCTCGTACCTCATCTGGGTCTCGCTCTAGCTCTGCCCCTCATCTCATTTACTACTCAGAAAGACTCCTTTCTTGCCCCGTTTTACAGATAAAGAAACTGAGCTCCAAGAAGTGAAGCGACTTGACCCAGCCCTGCAGCGAGGGCAGAGGCGGGATTTTGGCCACCAAGCAGGTCTCCCTGCTCTTCAGCCCAGCCCCTGGGAAAGGCCTCAGCTTTATCTCCCAGGCGCAGCCCGCACTGACCCCAAAAGGAAATGTGTGGCGAGCCCCGCGTGAAGCCCTGGCCTCGCCCCTGTCTTGAGCAGGGCAGCTCGCCTGCCTCTCCCTCCACTCCTCCTGGCCGGCTGTCCCTCTGAGTCAGAGGAGCTGACCCGGGATTAAGACGCTGGGCAGGGCCGCTGTCCACCCTCTTCGCTATGTCCCACGTCCCTCACCCCCTGTGGCCCCCTCCGAGCCTTCGCTGGTGAGGCCCCTTCCCCTGGGAGAGCTGCCCTCTTCCCAGGCTCCGAGGCACTGTGAGGTGCACCCTCGGTCTGGGTAGGTGGTTGTAGAGTGAGTCAGGAGCGCCCTGCCTTGCAGGGTCAGGGGCGGTGGGGTCAGGAGGTGGTGGAAGCATTTTGTAGGACTGGAGGGGTTCTTTGGGTTTCCTCACTGGGGTGGGAAGTCCACACCCAGAGCTGCCCGTCTGCTATCCCAGCAGCCGGGGCTCACATAGTCTATGTCTCATTAGTTTGGAGTCTGTGAGTGGGAAGACCCCAGATTCTGCCTGACTGTGGACAAGTATCTTCTCCATCCAGCTCCTAGCTAATCCATCTGCCAAATGGGGCTGGTAAAATGGAAGGGGGCACCGTGCTCAAAAGGCAGGGTGCCCTGGGTGGGCTCCTGGGGAGTCAAGTCCCAGCCTGAGGGACTGACAGGGCAACCCTACCACCTCAAGTTCCATCTGAGCCTGGGGGCTAGGAGGACCAGAGCTTCTGCGGGGAAGGGAGGCAGGGCTTTGTAGGGTCTCCCTTGACCTGAAATGACTGACCTTGGCCTGACCTCATTGCCAACCCCTCCCCCAGGCTCAGGGTAGCCCCTTAGCTGACCCTTAACTGCCTTCCTTGCCCCCAAGTTTTAAGTCCCAGGCTTAACTATTCATCTGACCAGCCCCCCATTCCTCTGGTGTCCCCTTCCTGCTCCATGAGCTCTAAGAGCTCCCCACAAGGTTGCACGTCTGTGCTTTTCCACACACGGACACCCCCCCTCCGCCTTGGCATGCTCATCATCCCCCACCACCATTATTCCGCTTTCGAAATCTGTCCAGTAGTTACCTTCTCCGGCCCTTGCCTCACTCCTTCCAGGTGTGCCAGACACCCGCGTGGTCGTTCCCCATCCCACTACATAGGGACTTGTTATTTACTTGGCTGTCACCCCCACCCCCACCCCGCCCCCGCTCAGCACGGTGAACTCCCTGAGAGCAGACATCTCTAATTCAGAACTCTGCCTCCCTCTCACCTCTAGCAGAGGGCTGGCGCCCGTTTACTACCTAGTGAATCGACCAGAGAGGTTGCAGCGAGCACAGCTGGCGGCGCCTCTAGGAAGCCGGAGCAGGGGCTGGGAGATGCCTTTTTCCACTACCTGGCCCCCATCCACCCCCTCCCTCATCTTGCAGGGGCCCCATCTTCTCCAGGGCCAAGCCTGAGGAAAGAGATTGGGTGGCTTTCTTGCCCGGGTAACCTCTACCACCGTTGCACTGGCTAAGCCAGACCCGTCCCATTCCGTCCCTCCGTGAGGGCCCCACTGGCCCTGTTGCCCTTTTAAGAAAGAGGAAATTCTTCTCATAAACAAGCGCCCCAACCTGAGCGCGGAGCTTGCCCCGCCGGATCCCCGTTAAATCGGGGATACTTCCAGGAACAGTGCCCGCTCCAGAATCAACCTAGGGAAAAAGCCCAGTGACCACTCCTCATCGCCACTCTCTACAGTTTTGAGCCTGGGGTCCGAAGGGCTGGAAGAGGCTGGAGGAGGGACTTGGGGGAGCCTAGAAACAGCCCAGGGAGCGTCTGTAAAGTGCAGCCCCTGCACCGGGCGAAGGGTTGTCGGGCCGCTCCCAGCGACAGAGGGGGTTCCCCGCCCACACAGCTTCCCCCGCCCCCACCTCCTAGTCTAGGCGGACTCCGAGGCTCCCCCGCGCTAGGTCAGAGTACCCGCCTGCTCCTCTTTGAAAGGGTGAGGCTGAGGCGGTGAGTGCAGACGCTCGGGACCATCCCTGCCCCTAGGGGGAGCTTGGAGTCAGCGCCCAGGGACAGTTAACTGCGCGGCGTGGGAGTCTTGGCCGCCGGATTCCCTGGGGAGATGGCAAATGAATTGGGCCCCGGAGGCACGGACTCTTGAGTTCTTTATGACCTGGCAACTAAGGAAGGGAGAACTGCGCCTCAGTTTAACTGCCTGGAAGATGGGTTGCTGGCAGAACAAAAAGGCAGAGGCTGCCCCAGCAAGAGTAGAAATGGAGACAGCGAGAGATGTCGGAGAAGGCGGCTCTTCTTGATGGTTCAGGGATTTTGTGCTTTCCCAGTTTCTATTCCCCTGCTCTTTTGGAGAAGCAAACTAACATCGATTTAGCATTCATCAGACTCTATTTTAAGTGTCGGTTTGGTGCCTATGTCCTGCCCTCAACTAGGTCACCCTGTCAAGTCACTCCTATAGGAGCTCAATATATGCTTTTAGAATGATTTTTTTTTTTTTTTAAATTTCTCAGTGCCAGGCACTGTGTTAAAGTGCTTTGCATCCACTGCAATGTTGGTGTGTTTACAGATAAGGGCACTGAGACCTGGGAGTTAATCACTTGTCCAGGCAAGGACACAGCAGCTCCCTCTGGAACTCAGGTTGGCCTGCCTCTGAAACTCCCACCCCGTCTGTCCACCCTCACGTCCAGCAGGCCAGTCTGCCGCTCTCATGCCACCCTGCGGCCAGTCCCTGGGTGGGAGTTCATCCAGAGGGCTCCCCCTTCTGCTCCTCCTCAGGAAGCCCATACAAGAAGTGTTGGTGGGAGCTGTGGGCCAGCAGAGTGGCTCCATGGGTAATAAAACAGGTCCAGACCTGGGAGAGAGGCAATCATGAATGGGGAGAGAACATGACCTATGGGGAAGCCCCAGTCCATTCCCCCTCCCTCCATCTGTTGCCTCCGCCATCTCCAAGGCACCCGCCGCCGACCCTATGGTACCAGATAGGTGGTGAGACCCAGGTAGGCCACAGCCAGCAGGGCTACGAGACTGAAGTAGGCGGGGTGCGGGAGGCTGGGCAGGTAGCTGATCACAAAGTAGAGGTTGGTGGCGCAGATCAGTGCCATGATGGAGGAAGTGATGACCTTGCTTAGCCTGGGGGACAGGAGGGAAACAGGACTGGCTGCATCTTCTCCTTCTCTCCAGTGCCCACAGCCAGCCCGGAGCAAGGGCGGGAAGAGTGGAGGAATCCACAAAGCCAGTTTCTCTGGGCTGTGGGACCTGGAGCAGACCCCTGCCCACTCCTGCCTCCTGGTCCCTCCAGGCTCCACCCTGATGGGATTTGGCAAGAGCAGAGTCTGTAGTAAGGGTGAGGAGCTCGGGCTCTAGAAACAGCCCCTGCCCCCCGATTCCAGTCCTGGCTCCCCCACTTGCTAGCTGTGTGACCTTGGACAAGTTCCTTAACCTCTCTCAGCTTATCTGGATAATGGAGATAATGATGATAATTCCTACCTCTGGGTGGCTGTGAGGATCTAATGAGGTAATGCAAGTCCAGTGCCTGGGATGGGAAGTACTCACCAGCCATTGGCAAACTCCTGCATGAGGGCAGGCATGCTGGTGAACGTGAGAATGGGCAGCACAGCAAAAGGAAGCTGGGGGGAAGCAAGAGGATGGGGCTGAGGGACCCTACCTCAGACTACGGGGAGGAGGGGACCGGGGCTCCCATCATCCTCTGCCTGGCTGTGTGCCCTTGGGCAATTCTCCTAACCACTCTGAGCCTCAGTTTCTCCACTCTGTGCCTTCCAAGCTTGTGGTGCTCCAAAGCAAGAGGAAGTGTTTGGGAGCTGTGATCCCAGGCTGCCTGAGATTGAATCCCAGAGCTGCCATTGGTCATTTAACTATATGCATCAGGTTTCCAGTCTGCAAAATGGGCATAACAGTGGTTCCTAACCCTTATTTGCAAGGTGTGTTCAGATTGTGTGGGGGCGGGTAGGGAGGGATAGGCTCAGTATGGGGTTGGGGGATTGCTGTGGTTCCTCTTCAGCTCTGCAGGGGGTAGGGGTAATAGCGATGCCCTCACCAGCAGACTCTGCAGCACGTTGAGCAGGTCATTGAGGCCTGACAGGTCTTTCAGGTCCCTGAAGACAGCCACAAGCACGGTGGGAAGGATGGCGCAGGAGCGAGTGAGGAGGACGCGGGTAAATCGTGACCACCGCAGCTTCAGGAAGCCCTGGAGTGTGGGGTGGGCACTTTGGTGGCGGGGTGCAGGACTGGGGATTCCAGAGGAGGGACTTCTGTCGTCCCTCAGGCCGTCCCATGCCTGGGGTAACCCTCTGTCTTTCCATCTCTGAAATGGGGGCAGCTCTGCCCTTAGTTGGTGGAGAGGGGATGGATGGGGAGAAATTAGGAGTTCTCCTCCCACCGCTGATTGCTGCAGACTAAAGCATTTGGGAGAAAAGGCTCCTAATAGTCCTGGGTCTGAGGCTCGGGCCAGTCGCCTCACCTTTCTGAATCTCCGTTTTCTCATCTATGAAGTGGGGCTTATAATGGCTGTTTTAGAATCTGAGCTGCTTTAAGGATCAAGGAGGCCCATGTTCGAACCCCCAGTATTGCGCCTGCTAACCTCGGACCCCTGGCCCTCCCCTGCCCGCCCACCTCCATCACAAACTGTCCCGCGTAGGTGCCGGTCATGGTGGAGCTCTGCCCGGCAGCCAGGAGACCCACTGCCCAGATGTACAGGGCTGCAGGGCCGAAGAGGCAGCCCAGGATCACGCCCTAGAGAGAGGAGTGTAGTCAGACCCCCCGGCCCCGCCCCTCCTGGCGCAGGTCCCGCCCCTGACATGGGCTGGCTGAGGAAGCCCACGGGATCCAGCCCTTCTGCGCCCGCCCCTGCCGCGCCCTTACTCCTTGGTAAATGTCCACGTCCACTGTGTGGTTGTTCATGGGGAAGATCTTGGCGTAGTCGTGGAGGCTGCTGTTGGCGCAGACGTTGAACTGCGGGCACCGGGGCAGTAGGAAGGAGATGGGAAGCGCACGCTCAGTCTCAGAAACTCAGACCACCCGGCCTTGACCAGAGTTTGAAAACTGGTGGCCTGTGGGCTGAGTCTGGCCAGATATATATTTTGTTTGGTTAACAAGTTGTTTTTTTTCTTTAATGTGAATTTGTTGCCAATATTTAAAACTGAGAACTCACATGAGAACCCGGTTTCCAGGGGTATGTTGGATTTGTAAGAGCTAGCATTACCATGAAGGGACAATTGGCTGGCAGTGACTCAAGCTGCCCACTGTCCCCTCTCCTTGACACCGAACCCACTTCCCACAGCTCTGCAACTGGCCTCGTCTTGAAAACAAGAGTTTGCCATCCTTATTTAGACCCCTGTCTTTGTGCCAAGGAGCAGTGGGACCCAGGAAGGGGTATAACCCTGAAAGGTCACATAGCAAGGCATTGGCAGTGCCCAGGTCCTCAGAGGCCTGGCCATTCCTCTCCCACGGTGTTCAGCATTCCGTGAGCACCCAACACTGGCTAGCAGTTATTAGAGCCTCGTGACAGAGACCCATTCAGAAAGGGAGGCAGGCACAGGTCCCGAATTCCAGAGAGCCAGGGAAGAGCTGGCTGTCTCCTCTTTCAGCTCAAATGTCACCTCCTCCGAGAGGCCTCTCTGACCACCAGGGCTAAAGTAGCTCCTCCCTCATCGCATCGCAATGAGTTTCGCCACCCCCTTCATTTCATTCACAGCATTGCCCACAGTCTTCCCTTTTGTACTGCTTTGTTGATTTGCTTCCTCTCTGCTCGATGCCTTCGGCATTTAAGCTGCAAGAGGGCAGAGTCTTCATATCACTGACTGCTGTATCTCTAGGGTCTAGGACATTGCCTGATACATAATGAATGCTCAGTAAAAATTCACTGAATGAATAACAGTTTATCTGCTAATGAAGATCATCGGGAGAGAGGACTCAGAGACGAAAACGGCTGTGTGCACCTCCCCACTCTGCACTCATGCTCAGGCACCCCCTTCTCCCAGAACGCCCTCCCGGCAGGTTGCAGCGCAAACACTGCCCATCCTTCCTGGGGCCGTTGGGATGCTGCGTCCTCCAACTCGCTCCTCCCTCTCAAGCCTCTCCCTTGGATGTCTGTGCTTTGCTGCCCCTGGTGTGGCTCTTGCCCTCTAAGAGCCTGCCCTGGGGAAGCCTTATCTCCCCAGTGGTGTGGACAAAGGGATCCCAGCCAGGGGCCAGGGTCACAGACTCCCTCCTGACCTGTAGGGCAGAGACTCAAAGGGCTTAGCTGCGTTGCCTGGAATCTCCCACAAAGCCTGCCCGGTGAGAGAGCATGGGACTTGCTGCAGGTTAGGGAGGTGTGTCTCACCGCGGCTTGGTTGGTTTGCTGGTAGAAGGCTTGCCCAAAGACACCCACAACAAAGAGGTTGATGAAGAAGGAGACAGACAGGGCAATGGTGGCCTCGATCAGGAAGTACATGTTGGCTTCTCGGACATCAGCCCGGCGGGTCCAGTCTATCTCCCGTGACTATAAAAGTCAAAGAGGAGGGAAGCGCCAAAGTCTCCCAGAACCACCCCAACATCCTCCGCCCTCATGCCTCTGCCTGTGTTCTCCCCGAACCCCAGCTCTTTCTAAAGCCCCCCTACACGGCAGTCTGGGTTAGGCCCTGGACAGACGACCCCTTTCCTACACGCTCGGTTTATTTCTCCTCAAAGCCTTTGCTCTGAATAGTTCCTCTGCTTAGAAGATCTTCTCCGCTGAACTTCCTCCCCATCCTTCACATTTCAGCGATCACCTCCTTAGAAGGGCCTTTCCTGACTACTTTTTCTAAAGTAGCCCTGTCCTTAGTCATTCTCTCCGTTGTTTTTCCGTTCAGAGCACCTTACACAATCCATAATTCTTTCCTTTATTAGTTTAATCGCTGCTCATGGTCTGTCTCCTCCACTAGATTGCAAATTCTAGGAAAGCAGAGGACTCGTCTGTCTTTCCATCATTGACCCCCAGATGTCAGCACACAGTAGGTGCTCTATTATTAAAAATTGAATAGAGAACCATTCACTTCCTGCCTAAAATCAGGGAGGAGTCAAAGGGGCGGGGCTCCAGGTTTGGAGGCGGGGCCAATGTGACTAAGGGAGCAGGTATCTCTCTCCGGTGCCCCTCTGCTCACCTTGACCAGGGACGAGTGTAGGTAGATGTTGTGGGGCATGATGATGGCGCCAACGATGCCCACAGCCTGCAGCAGCTCTGGCTGGCCACAGCCGGGGCACGAGGGCAGGAACAAACCTCGAAGTAGCTCTCCCTGAGCAGGACGTGCCACCACGTACTGTGGGAAGGAGCCTTGTCAGGCTGAGCCCCTCCTCTGCGCAGCCATTCTCACCCTCCACCCTGATCCTGACCCCTCAAGCTCTGCTAGGGGCAGAGAGAGGGGTGACCTTTGTGGGGGGGGGGGGTTGCAGATCTGACTTCCTACCTCGTAGCCAAAAGTCAAGGCCATAATGGTAATAAGGAATCCAAAAAAGGCTTCCAGCTTCCGCAGCCCTAGGGAGAGAGCAAAGAGACAGAACAGTAAAGAAACCAAAAAATTGTAACATCAGCAACTATTAATGGCAAAATTGAGCACTTCGTTCCAGGCATTGTGCCAATAACATATATTACCTCAGTGAACCCTCACCACAGCCCTATAACATCTGCGATCATTTCCCCCACGCTATCTATGGATGAAGAAACGACGTCTGAGTAACTTGCTCAAGGCCGCGGGAGCTCATCTCAGAGCCCTTCCCCAGAACGACAGGGCATCGGCCTGCTCGTGCATTCACTTGCCTGCCCTGCTGTGCAGTCCCGTCTGAGATGACGGGCACACCTACCATAGTTATCGAGGAAGAGGAAGAAGAAAGTGTCCACGATGGTGATGAGGACGCCGCCCCAGAGAGGGATTCTGAAACCAGAGTGGCCCGGGTCAGCCGAGCCTGGTCCAGGGGTCTGGAACTCCCACCCTCAGGGCTGGAGACTGGAATCTGGCCTCCTGGGAGCAGGGACTCAAGTGGCCCCAGACATCTACAGGAGAGGGGAGTGGGAGTGTGCTGGAGATGGAAAATGGCATGGAACAGGGAAGGAAGGGCCAGGCTGGGTGGGGGCCAGAACGGTTGGTAGCTCAGGCTGCAACCCTGCAGCCTGCACGGTCACTGACTTCCGTGTGACCTAAGACAAATCACTTTTTGTTTCTGGGTCTCTGTTTCTCCATTTGGCAAATTGAGCAACAGTTCCGAGTCAGAAGGGACTGCAAGATGAACTGAACATGGGAAGTACAAGGCCTGGGGAAGAAGTAGCTGCTGCTCCCAGTCCTGGACTGAGGAGCTGGGGTCCCGGGGGCAATACCGTCCAGCCGAGAGCAGACTGAATGCTATAGCCGTGCCGATGACCTCTTGCATGTCCGAGCCCACAATGGCTAGCTCGATGGTCAGCCAAAGGAGGGTGCGGGGCACCTGCGGGAGGAGGTAACCTTCATCAAGGTGGAGCCGGTTGTTCGTTTCAGCCCCACATTCACCTTTCC